>NW_025411308.1:0-4926 GCF_002201575.2 Neomonachus schauinslandi | reverse complement strand
GGGGACAGTGAAGACAGTGGGGATGGTGGGGACAGTGAAGACAGTGGGGATGGTGGGGACAGTGAGGACGTGGGGATGGTGGGGACAGTGAGGACGTGGGGACGGTGGGGACAGTGAAGACAGTGGGGATGGTGGGGACAGTGAGGACGTGGGGATGGTGGGGATGGTGGAGGGAAAAGTGAGGACAGTGGGGGGCAGTGAAGACCATGGGCGACAGTGAGGACGTGGGGGTCAGTGGCTGCTCTCGTGGGGAAAAGAGAGGTGAGGCACTTCATGTTATGACAGCCTTGCTCCTGGGAGCCCTGGTTGGGGGGGGGTTCTGGTGCTTTCCCATCAGCTCCTCTGAGGGCCAACACCCACACACACCCCAACAGCCTCCGTGGATCTCAGCTCCACCTGAAGGTCAAGGCAACCCCAGACGCCTCCTCCATCCACAGACCCTCGGCCCCTCCGACAGCATCGGCAGGAAACCACACTTTCCTTAACGTGGCCACCCCCGAACTCCCTTCCCCGTGACGCTCACCTGCGAGAGCTCCGCACATGGCCAGGTTCTACCACGTGGCGACCACCAGCCCCGGCCCATGGGAACACATGTGGACACAAAGAGCCCCCCCCCTTGCCCCGCGGGGGCGCTGAGCAGACAGGCTCACAACCGCGGGCCGTGCCCAGGCGGCCAAGAGCCACGTCCCCTTGACCGGGGCCTCCCCGACAATGCCCCCCTGGCCCGCCCTGCCCTTCCCCCAGTGGAGGCGGGTACCTCGGCCCCGGAGCTGCCCCCCATGCACTGGCCGGAGCAGAGACAGACACCCTCCTTCCCCCGGCCCCTCCCAGAGCCCCCCACCCTCGCCCCCGTGCCCACGACAAAGCCCACCCACCGGCCAGAGCCGACCCTCGGCCGCAGCCCCGCAAACGTGCTCGTCCCCCTTCTGGGCGAAGCTGCAAGGAGACTTCCTCCTTTTCCGGAGCCTCCTTTCCTGGTGGCACAGACCTCCACAGAAATAAAACCAACTGGCATTTCTGGCCAGTTCCCTCCCGTGAGTTCTCGCTCGCTGAGCAAACGGCTGCCCGCGAGCAAGGCCAGCGCCTCAGTCCCCGAGCCTGAGACCCTGACTTGACCCAGTGACGGGCGTCCCGCCCACTCCCCTAGTGGTGACATGTTTAGTCATCGTGGTGCACAGAACACAGGACAAGGCATCACACACCCCCAGTCATCGATGTCTCTCTCCTCTGAGACAGAAACAGGAGAGCCAATTTCCTGCTGAGCAGAAACTGCTGAGCTAGTCATTCAAAAGGTGGCCAGTCCCGCCAACCTCCCACCCACGGGGACAGGGACGGGGACGGGAGGGAACGGGGATGGGACGGAGACGGGACGGGGATGGGACGGAGACGGGATGGGGATGGGATGGGGACAGGAGGGGGACAGGAAAGGGACAGAGATGGGAGGGGGACGGGGACGGGACAGGGACAGGACGGGGATGGGACGGGGACAGGACGGGGACGGGATGGGGATGGGACGCGGAGCTGTGGCAGCCGCCCCTGACCTCCGGGGCTCTCAACCGCTCCCGCCCCGACACTCAGACCTCAGAGCCCAGGCCACCGGCTCTCCAGCGGTCACCAGCCTTCTTCCTGCAGAGCCTGGGCCTGGACACTCTGCTGCCAGAGCGCCAGACTCCCCGTCCCAGCACGGGACCACCTCGTGCCCTGAGCGCTCACAGATGCCACGACGCAGGCCAGGCAGAGCAGCGCCCACCCCACGGCCTGCCTGGGACCGCGTGCACGCCCTGCTCCCTGGGTCAGGGGGCCCAGAGCATCTCCAGCAGGGTGGGGGGGGGCGGCGACAGAGCGGCTCAAAGAACTCCCATGTTAATTCCCTATTGCTGCTGTAAAAAAATACAACACAGAGGCTTAAATCAACCCAAATTTATTATCTTAACAGTTCTAGAGATCAGAAGGCCTAAATCCAAGGTGTCAGCAGGGCTGGCTCCTTCTAGGAATTCCAGGGAGAATCTGTTTGCTGGTTTTCCCTCCTTGCAGTGGTGCTGCCCTCCTCGGCTGGTGACCCCCAGCCACAATGACATCGCGGTGACCTCTGACTCCACAGTCACATCTCTGACCCTCGGCCTCCCTCTCGCACTCGCGGTAAAGCCAGGAGAACTCCCCGCTCAGATCCTCAGCTCAGTAACAAGTCCCTTGTGCCAAGCAAGGTGACCACAGTCAGTCACAGGTTCTGGTGACCAGGTCACTGACACTTTCGGGGGCCAGGGTTCTGCCCCCCACATTCCTCCCTGAGACAAGACTCTGCGTCCAAGGAGGCCATGCTGGCCCCAGGAGGGAGTGAGGAGTCCCTCCGCCCACCTGGCCCACAGGGGGCCTTCTTGCCCCTGGGAATCCACCTGCTCTGGGGCTGTTCTGGGCCCCTCTGTGCCTCCGCGTGGGACAGGCTGCACCCGGCCTGCCTCCTGGGCCCAGGACACCCACTTGTCCTTATGTACCAGCAGTTAAGTGACAGGCGGGGTCCCCAGGAGTGGGAGCCCCACCCCGCACGTCACACCACCAAGTCACAGCCCCACAGGGCGGAAAGGCCGCTGCATGAGCGCTCACCAGGCCAACCTGGGCACGCAGCGAGGTTCCCCCCACAATGACTCACTCACTTTCAAGGACGGGTGTGGCCATGAGGGCCCCGCGGCCTCTGCTGACCTGGCATAGACAGCCAAGGGCAGTCGGAAGCCTGTGGGAGACTGCAGAAGCCAAAATGCCTGCCCGAGGAATGAGTCTGAACCCCCAAACCTTCTAGGATCCGAGGGCACCCCTGGGAGAGAGAATCAGCACCGTAATTCATTAATTTCCTCCCTGAGCTCCTGCTGAACGGGACGCCAGGCGTGTGGCACCGAGGGAAACCAGGGCCGGCTCCCCGGGCACACAGCCTGTCGCCACCCACCTCCCACCAGAGCAGCTGGGCAGCAGACTTTCTTTCCTCCTTTTTTCTTTTTTTTAAAGATTTATTTATTCATTTGAGAGAGAGAGAGAAAGGGAGCACAGATGCATGTTGGGGGGAGGCGCAGAGGGGGAGGGAGAGGGACAAGCAGTCCCCACGCTGGTGCAGAGCCTGACGCGGGGCTCCATCCCAGGACCCAGAGATCACCACCTGAGCCGAAATCAAGAGTCCAGCGCTCAACCCCTCAAGCGCCCCCGTCTTGACTGTCTAATAAGGCTTGGTGTCCTCATCCAAAATGTCCCCTTCCTGCAGCCCAGGGTCCTGCTCGCGGAGGAGCTTTCAGGGACCCTGACAAGGAGAAGACCATCGGGTCGTGCTCGCAGCCCATTTCCTCACAGAGACCGCGGACCTCTGCTTTCGAAGGGACACAGCAAAGGAGCCACAGCACGGAGCCCCACGAAGAGGCAAACGGCAGCGCTCTGTGGCAAAGCGAGCCATCCAGCATTTGCCTGTGCGCCCCACCCGGCAGGCCTGCCCCGGTCGGAAAGAAGGGCAGGGCCGGCACGCTGACCGGTCACTCCGGCCACCTCATCTACCACCAGCCCACCGCCACCCTGGCTCAGAGGGCGCCAGGCTCTGGACGCCTGGCTCATGCCCACCACACACCCAGACAGCACCGGCACCAGCCCAACCCAGCACCCCAGCCTCCAGGGAAGTCGCTGGGCGGAAGGAACCAGCTTCCAGGCTATTTTTAAACCTGTAAAAGTAGAACTCTTCAAGCAGGAGTCCTCTTGGCACATAATTCGACAGGCCCAGCCACAGCCAAAAATAAAAATCAAGTGATAATCCTTAAATAAAATGCCTTCCCACTGGCCAGGCCTGCAAACACAGGGACCACTGGAAAAGCTAAGCTGTTCCTGCCACCTGGCCAGGTGCGAAGCCAGCATACCTGGGGGCCCCAGGCTCCACCCCCTCACCTCCCTCGCCAGGTGCCGCCTGCCAGCCCAATTCACCCCTCTGGCCATCGCCGGGGCCCCTTCTAGAAGCCAGGACCACGTGCTCCCCACTGCGACAAGTTACCAGGTTCTCAGGCAAGGGCACAGCTTTGCTTCTTCAGTGACCAGCGAAGAAGCGGCCACGACAGCTCCCTCCCCCCACCCTCAGCCTCTCTTTGCAGGAAAACAGTCCTGATGGGCAACGCCTGGCTTCTATGTAAACTTCCATCCGCACGTTCTCCCTGATGCTGGCCCCCCTCCTGCTATGCTCCTCACCACCGCAGAAGGGCCGTCAACCACCGTGCCCTCTGGCAAGCAGCAGACAGCACCACCTCAAACACCTCACCCCTTCGAGATGGCCTGCTGAGGTACCGGCCTCTCAAGGTGTTTGCAGGGCGTCTGAGGAAACCGATTGGGGTCTGGGTGAACAAGTAGTGTGTTACATGTTTTTCCATGTAAACTAATAAGAAACAGGATCCCAGCCTATCCCAGGAACCGACAGCCCTTCAGCAGAGATGGTGTGCTTCATCTGGCCGCCCGTGGTCCGGACTCTGGGACCCTGGGCCCAGTTGTGGAACACAGCATGTGTGAGCGCCCAGTCCCCCCATTCACAGTCCCTCTCTCTTTCCAACCCAGCACTTAATGCCAGCAGCTGAGCCCTCCAGCCCCTGTCCGTCCCCACAGCAATGAGCTATGTGCTAAGCACCTGCTCCCCACATGACACTGGGGTGGGGACAGCAAGGGACTCTGCTCCCCAGCAAGGTGAGACCAGGCCGAGTCTCTGAGTGGAAGAGCTCACCGGAAAGCAAATGTGGCACATATAAAACATGTGCTTATGGACCAAACACCAGACAGGATGGGAGCAAGGAAGGACATATCTAGAGGATCAGAGCTCAGGGAAGTACCCAGTAGGACCTTGAAGGATGTGCAGAAGCATGCTCAGTAAAAGGAACAGTCCATTTGTTCATCCACCCACCCACTCGCCTACCCACTGAC
>NW_025411307.1:2406-4926 GCF_002201575.2 Neomonachus schauinslandi | reverse complement strand
TCCATCCCTTCATCATATCAACCCTTATTTTTGTACATATATAAGTTGTTCTTTCTTTAAAATTTTGGGAGGCACTTTCTTCTAACAGACCAAAATACACCCAAATCTAGCGTGTGGCACTGATCTATATCCAGCCCGATCATATTTGATCACATTCTGTTTTTTTTGTTGTTGTTTTGTTCTGTTTTTGTTTGTTTTTATCTTTATCTTTTTCTTTTTTTGTATATATCTTTTTCTTTTTTTCCCTTTCTTTTCCCCCAGCTTCAGGTCTTTTCTGATTTGTTTAGAGTATATTTTCTGGGGACGTTGTTACTCTGTTAGCATTTTGTTCTCTCATTCATCTATTCTCCTCCGGGCAAAATGACAAGACAGAAAAAATCACCTCAACAAAAAGAACAAGAGGTAGTACCGACTGCCAGGGACCTACTCAATACGGACAT
This sequence comes from Neomonachus schauinslandi, assembly GCF_002201575.2. NCBI lineage: Eukaryota > Metazoa > Chordata > Mammalia > Carnivora > Phocidae > Neomonachus > Neomonachus schauinslandi. The sequence continues at coordinate 4,486 of NW_025411307.1, read as the reverse complement.
TAGTACGATGTCAGATCTAGAGTTCAGAATCATCACTTTAAAGATACTAGCTGGGCTTGAGAAAAGCATGGAAGTTATTAGAGAAACCCTTTCTGGAGAAGTAAAAGATCTAAAATCTAACCAAGTTGAAATCAAAAAGGCTATTAATGAGGTGCAATCAAATATGGGGGTGCTAACTGCTACGATAAATGAGGCAGAAGAGAGAATCAGTGATATAGAAGACCAAATGATGGAAAATAAAGAAGCTGAGAAAAAGAGAGATAAACTACTACTGGATCACGAGGGCAGAATTCAAAGATAAGTGATACCATAAGATGAAACAATATTAGAATAATTGGGATCACAGAAGAAGAAGAAAGAGAGAGAGGGGCAGAAGGCATATTGGAGCAAATTATAGCAGAGAACTTCCCTAATTTGGGGAAGGAAACAGGCATCAAAATCCAGGAGTCACAGAGAACCCCCCTCAAAATTGATAAAAATATGTCAACACCCCAACATCTAATAGTAAAACTTACAAGTCTCAGAGACAAAGAGAAAATCCTGAAAGCAGCTCAGGAGAAGAGATTTAACCTACAATGGCAGAAAAATTAGACTGGCAAGAGACCTATCCACAGAGACCTGGCAGGCCAGCAAGGACCGGCAGGATAGATTCAGAGCACTAAATGAGAAAAATATGCAGCCAAGAATACTATATCCAGCTAGGCTGTCATTGAAAATGGAAGGAGAGATAAAAAACTTCCAGGACAAACAAAAACTAAAGGAATTTGAAAACGCAAAACCAGCCCTACAAGAAATATTGAGATGGGACCTCTAAGCAAAGAGAGAGCCTAAAAGTAACATAGACCAGAAAGGAACACAGACAATATCCAGTAACAGTCACCTTATAGGCAATACAATGGCACTAAATTCATAGCTTTCAATAGGTACCCTGAATGTAAATGGGCTAGATGCCACAATCAAAAGACACAGGCTATCAGATTGGATAAAAAGACAAGACCCATAGATATGCTGTCTGCAAGAGACTCATTTTAGACCCAAAGACACCCCCAGATTGAAAGTGAGGGGTGGAAAACCATTTACCATGCTAATGGACACCAAAAGAAAGCTGGGGCAGCAATCCTTCTATCAGACAAATTAGATTTTAAACCAAAGACTATAATAAGAGATGAGGAAGGACACTATATCATACTAAAAGTGTCTATCCAACAAGAAGATCTAATAATTGTAAATATCTATGCCCCTAACATGGGAACAGCCAATTATATAAGGCAATTAATAACAAAAGCAAAGAAACACATCGACAACAATACAATAATCATGGGGGACTTTAACACCCCCCTCACTGAAATGGACAGATCATCTAAGCAAAAGATCAACAAGGAAATAAAGACTTTAAATGACATACTGACCAAATGGACTTCACAGATATATTCAGAAGATTCCATCCCAAAGCAACAAAATACAGATTCTTCTCTAGTGCCCATGGAACATTCTCCAGAATAGATCACATCCTAGGTCACAAATCAGGTCTCAACTGGTACCAAAAGATTGGGATCATTCCCTGCCTATTTTCGGACCACAATGCTTTGAAACTAGAACTCAATCACAAAAGGAAAGTCAGAAAGAACTCAAATACATGGAGGCTAAAGAGCATCCTACTAAAGAATGAATGGGTCAACCAGGAAATGAAAGAAGAATTTTAAAAAATCATGGAAACCAATGAAAATGAAAACACAACTGTTCAAAATCTTTGGAATGCAGCAAAGGCAGTCCTAAGAGGAAAGTACATAGCAATAAAAGCCTTTCTCAGGAAACAAGAATGGTCTCAAATACACAACCTAATCCTACACCTAAAGGAGCTGGAGGAAGAAAAGCAACTAAAGCCTAAACCCAGCAGGAGAAGAGAAATAATAAAGATCAGAGCAGAAATCAATGAAATAGAACCAAAAGAGCAGTAGAACAGATCAACGAAACTAGGAGCTGGTTCTTTGAAAGAATTAAGATTGATAACCCCCTGGCCAGACATATCAAACAGAAAAGAGAAATGACCCAAATAAATAAAATCATGAATGAAAGAGGA
>NW_025411307.1:0-2306 GCF_002201575.2 Neomonachus schauinslandi | reverse complement strand
GAGCAACTATATGCCAGCAAATTAGATAACCTGGAAGAAATGGATGCATTCCTAGAGATGTATCAACTACCAAAACTGAACCAGGAAGAAATAGAAGAAATGAACAGATGTATAACCACTAAGGAAATTGAAGCAGTCATCAAAAATCTCCCAACAAATAAAAGCCCAGAGCCAGATGGCTTCCCAGGGGAATTCTACCAAACATTTCAAGAAGAATTAATACCTATTCTTCTGAAACTGTTCCAAAAAATAGAAATGGAAGAAAAACTTCCAAACTCATTTTATGAGGCCACCATTACCTTGATCCCCAAACCAGACAAAAACCCCATCAAAAAGGAGAATTACAGACCAATATCCTTGATGAACATGGATGCAAAAATTCTCACCAAAATACTAGCCAGTAGGATTCAACATTACATTAAAAGGATTATTCACCATGACCAAATGGGATTTATTCCTGGGCTGTAAGTTTGGTTCAACATCCGCAAATCAATCAATGTGATACATTAATAAAAGAAAGAACTAGAACCATATGATCCCCTCAATGGATGCAGAAAAACCATTTGACAAAGTACAGCATCCTTTTGATCAAAACTCTTCAGAGAATAAGGATAGAGGGTACATACCTCTATATCATAAAAGCCATCTATGAAAAACCCACAGCCAATATCATTCTCAATGGGGAAAAACTGAGAGCTTTCCCCCCAAAGTCAGGAACGCGGCAGGGATGTCCACTATCACCACTGCTATTCAACATAGTATTAGAAGTTCTAGCCACAGCAATCAGACAACAAAAAGAAATAAAAGCCATCCAAATCGGCAAAGAAGAAGTCAAACTCTCACTGTTTTCAGATGATATGATAATTTATGTGGAAATCCCAAAAGACTATGCTCCAAAACTGCTAGAACTCATACAGGAATTCAGTAAAGTGGCAGGATATAAAAGCAATGCACAGAAATCAGTGGCATTCCTCTACACCAACAACAAGACAGAAGAAAGAAATTAAGGAGTCAATCCCCTTTACAACTGCACCCCAAACCATAAGATACCTAGGAATAAATTTAACCAAAGAGGCAAAGGATCTGTACTCAGAAAACTATAAAATACTCATGAAAGAAATTGAGGAAAACACAAAGAAATGGAAAAAGTTCCATGTTCATGCATCGGAAGAACAAATATTGTGAAGATGTCAATGCTACCTAGAGCAATCTACACATTTAATGCAATCCGTATCAAAATAGCATCCACTTTTTTCAAAGAAATGGAACAAATCATCCTAAAATTTGTATGGAATCAGAAAAGACCCCGCATAGCCAGAAGAATGTTGAAAAAGAAAAGCAAAGCCGGTGGCATCACAATTTCAGACCTCAAGCTGTCATCATCAAGATAGTATGGTACTGGCACAAAAACAGACACATAGATCAATGGAACAGAATAGAGGGCCCAGAAATGGACCCTCAACTCTATGGTCAACTCATCTTTGACAAAGCAGGAAAGAATGTCCAATGGAAAAAAGTCTCTTCAACAATTGGTGTGGGAAAATTGGACAGCCACATACAGAAGAATGAAACTGGACCATTTCCTTACAGCAATCACAAAAACAGACTCCAAATGGTTGAAAGACCTCAATGTGAGACAGTAATCCATCAAAATCATAGAGGAGAACACAAGCAGCGACCTCTTCGACCTCAGCCACATAAGCTTCTTCCTAGAAACATTGCCAAAGGCAAGGGAAGCAAGGGCAAAAATGAACTATTGTGACTTCATCAAGATAAGAAGCTTTTGCACAGCAAAAGAAACAGTCAACAAAACCAAAAGACAACTGACAGAATGGGAGAAGATATTTGCAAATGACATATCAGACAAAGGACTAGTATCTAAAATCCATAAAGAACTTACCAAACTCAATACCCAAAGAACAAATGATCCAATCAAGAAATGGGCAGAAGACATGAACAGACATTTTTCCAAAGAAGACATCCAAATGGCCAACAGTCCCATGAAAAAGTGTTCAACATCTCTCGGCATCAGGGAATTCCAAATCAAAACCTCAACGAGATACCACCTCACACCAGTCAGAATGGCTAAAAATAACAAGTCAGGTAATGACAGATATTGGCGGGGATGTGGAGAGAGGGGAACCCTCCTACATTGTTGGCGGGAATGCAAGCTGGTGCAGCCACTCTGGAAAACAGTATGGAGGTTCTTCAAAAAGTTGAAAATAGAGCTACCATACTACCCAGCAATTACACTACTGCGTATTTACCCCAAAGATACAAATGTAGGGATACGAAGGGGTACGTGC
>NW_025411306.1:0-4930 GCF_002201575.2 Neomonachus schauinslandi | reverse complement strand
TGAGGGAAAAAGAGTTAGGACATGTGGAGAAGGGAATCCGAGGTGATATTTGGGAAGACAGACAGTGGGGGAGGGAGCCTCCATCAGCTGCTTCTGGCAAGTGATAGAGCAGCCGAGCACAAAATTGGAACTTTGAGAAGTCGGCTCCACTGAGGGACGTTGCTCCAGTGGCTAAGCAGGGGGTGGAACCCTAGTGGGACAGTGTGGTCTCAACACCCTTGGAGTCACAGAAAGACCGGGGGTGCCTGAGTGCGGCCAAGCTCCCAGGTAGTGGAGCGGGGAAGCCGGCTGCAGAGACAGAGCCGAGGAGTCAGCTCTCAGCTCAGGGTTGCCATAAACTGTGATCCGGGGCACAGTCAGGCCACTGCTCCTCCAGCAGGGACCCAACAAGTGGCAGATCCGGGGAGACTCCCCTTCCTCCCCTGGGAGGAACAGCACAGGAGCCACTGCAGGAATCTGCTGGGTTTGGAGACTCCACACAGGATCGTGTGCCAGAGATAGAAACGCTCCGTCACAGGCCGAGTGATCACGGGGTGCAGCCAGAGACTGGGGAGATGGGAGTGATTGACTGCTTTTTTCTGGGGGCTCACTGAGGAGTGGGGCCCCGAGTTCTCGGCTCCTCCGGGGTGGAGATTGGGAGGCCGCCATTTTCACTCTCTGTCTCCAAAGCTGTACAGAAAGCTTGCAGGGAACAAAATCTCCTGAGAGCAAACCCGAGTAGATTATTTAGCGCTGCCCCCAGCAAGGGCAGAGTAATTACTCCTCGGGAAAAGACATTTGAGAACCTCGGCAACAGGACCCTTCGCCAAAAGATCAGCAAGAACAGCCAGCCGAGGGGCACCTGGTGGCTCAGTTGTTAGGTGTCTGCCTTCGGCTCAGGTCATGATCCCAGGGTCCCACATCAGGTTCCCTGCTCCTCCGGACGCCTGCTTCTCCCTCTCCCACTCCGCCTGCTTGTGTTCCCTCTCCACTGTGTCTCTCTCTGTCAAATAAATAAATAAAATCTTAAAAAAAAAAAAATCAGCCAGCCATGACCAAGTTTACCAATCAATGAGAATGGCAGATCTCCAGCACTAGGGGAATACAGCACATGGATTTCATGGCTTTTTTTCCCATGATTCTTTGTTCTTTGAAAGTGAATATTTTTGATTTTCTTTTTTTCTTTTGCTTTTTTTTAATTTTTCTTTTTCCCTTTTTCAACGAACAACTTATCATTCCCTTTTGAAAAAAAAATTATTTTTCATTTAAGAGTCATACTCTATCCCTTCATAGTAGTTTAATGTTATTTTTGGTATATATCTATATATGTTGTTCTCTCTAAAATTTTGGGATACAGTTGCTTGTAACAGACCAAAATATACCCTAAATCTCTAGTGTATGGCTGTGTTCTAGTCTCCTGCCTGATCACATTCTCGCCCTCCTTTTTTTCTTTATTCTCCTTCTTTTTTTTCTCAGACAACTTATCAATTCTTTTATATTTTTCATCTTTCCAGTCATATTCCATCCCTTCATCATATTTAACCTTATTTTTGTACATATGTGAGTTTTTCTTTCTTTAAAATTTGGGAGGCAGTTTCTTCTAACAGACCAAAATACACCCAAATTCTAGTGCGTGGCACTGATCTATGAACCAGCCTGATCATATTTGATCATATCCTGTTTTTTTTTTAATCTTTTTCTTTTTTTTTTTCTTTTTTTCTTTCCCTTTCTTTTCCCCCAGTTTCAGGGCTTTTCTGATTTGTTTAGTGTATATGTTTCTGGGGTCATTGTTACCCTCTTAGCATTTTGTTCTCTCATTCATTTATTGTACTCTGCACCAAATGACAAGATGAAAAAAATCACCTACTCAGTACAGACATTAGTACGATGTTGGACCTAGAGTTCAGAATCATGATTTTAAAGATACTAGCTGGGCTTGAAAAAAAGCATGGGAGATATTAGAGAAACCCTTTCTGGAGAAATAAAAGAACTAAAATCTAACCCAGTTGAAATCAAAAAGGCTATTAATGAGGTGCAAGCAAAAATGGAGCTCTGACTGCTAGGATAAATGAGGCAGAAGAAAAAATTAGTGATATAGAAGACCAAATGTTGGAAAATAAAGAAGCTGAGAAAAAGAGAGATAACCAACTACTGGATCACAAGGGCAGAATTCGAGAGATAAGTGACACCATAAGACGAAACAATATTAGAATAATTGGGATCCCAGAAGAACAAAGAGGGAGAGGGGCAAAAGGTATATTGGAGCAAATTACAGCAGAGAACTTCCCTAATTTGGGGAAGGAAACAGGCATCAAAATCCAGGAAGCACAGAGAACCCCCTTCAAAATCAATAAAAATAGGTCAACACCCCAACATCTAATAGTAAAACTTACGAGTCTCAGAGACAAAGAGAAAATCCTGAAGGCAGCTCGGGACAAGAGGTCTGTAACCTACAATGGTAGAAACATTAGATTGGCAACAGACCTATCCACAGAGACCTGGCAGGCCAGAAAGGACTGGCAGGATATCTTCAGAGCACTAAATGAGAAAAATATGCAGCCAAAAATACTATATCCAGCTAGGCTGTCATTGAAAATAGAAGGAGAGATAAAAAAGCTTCCAGGACAAAGAAAAACTAAAGGAATTTGCAAACACAAAACCAGCCCTAAAGAAATCTTGAAAGGGGTCCTCTAAGCAAAGAGAGCGCCTAAAAGCAACATAGACCAGAAAGGAACACAGACAATATACGGTAACAGTCACCTTACAGGCAATACAATGGCACTAAATTCCTATCTCTCAATAGTTACCCTGAATGTAAATGGGCTAAATGCCCCAATCAAAAGACACAGGCTATCAGACTGGATTAAAAAACAAGACCCGGGGGGGGGGGCGGAGCAAGATGGCGGAGGAGTAGGAGACCTGGATTTCGTCTCCTCTCAGGAATTCAGCTGGATAGGGATCAAACCATTCTGAACACCTACAAACTCAACAGGAGATCGAAGAAAAGAAGAGCAACAACTCTCTCATCAGAAAAGCGACCACTTTTTGGAAGGTAGGACGTGCGGAGAAGTGAAGCCGTGGCGATATTCGGGAGGATAGACTGCGGGGGAGGGGCCTCCGTCGGCCGCTTCTGGCAAGTGATAGAGCCGCGGAGCACAAAATCGGAAATTTTAAAAGTCTGCTCCGCTGAGGGACGTCACTCTGGTGGCTAAGCGGGGGGTGGAACCCTCCGGGACAGTGTGGTCTCAGGACCCTTGGCGTCACAGAAAGACCGGGGTTGCCTGAGTGTGGCAGAGCTCCCAGGTAATGGAGCAGGAAAGCCAGCTGCAGAGACGGAGCCGAGGCGCGGGCTCTCAGCTCAGGGTTGCCCTAAACCGTGATCCGCGGCACGTTCGGGCCACTGCTCCTCCAGCAGGGACCCAACAAGCGGCCGATCCGGGGAGACTCAACTTCCTCCCCCAGGAGGAGCCGCGCGGGAGCGCACCGCAGGGATCTGCTGGGTTTGGAGACTCCACCCGGGGTCGGGTGCGAGAGATAGAAACGCGCGGTCACAGGCCGGGTGAGCATGGAGTGTGGCCGGAGACCAGGGAGACGGGAGTGACTGACGTCTTTTCTCTGGGGGCTCACTGAGGAGCGGGGCCCGAGGTCTCGGCTCCTCCGGGGCGGAGATTGGGAGGCCGCCATTTTCACTCTCCGCCTCCAAAGCTGTACTGAAAGATCACAGGGAACAAAAGCCCCGGAGAGCAAACCCGAGCAGATTACTTAGCCAGGAGGGGGCAAGGGCCAGGCAATTCCGCCTCCGGCAGAGACATTTGGAAACCACGGCAACAGGCGCCTCCCCAGAAGATCAGCGAGAACAGCCAGCCAAGACCAAGTTTACCGATTAATGAGAACGGCAGAACTCCAGCACTAGGGGACTACTGCACATAGAATTCATGGCTTTTTTACCATGATTCTTTAGTTTTTCAATGTTAATTTTTTTTAACTGTCTTTTTTTTTTCTTTTTTTCCTTTTTTCTTTTTCTTTTTCCCTTTTTCAACCAACATCTTATCAATCCCTTTTTAAAAAAAAAACCATTTTTATTTTTCATTTTTAGAGTCATATTCTATCCCTTCATAGTAGTTACCCGTATTTTTGGCTTATGTATATAAGTTGTTCTCTCTTTAAAATTTTCAAATAGTTTCTTCTAACAGATTAAAATATACCCTAAATCTCTAGTATATGGTGTTTTCTATCCCCCTGCCTGATCACATCCTCTCCTTTTTTTTTTCTTTTTTCTTTTTTTAAATCCTCTTCTTTCTTTTTTCAAACAACTTCGTATCAATTCCTTTTATAAATTTTTTTATAATTTTTATCTTTACAGTCATATTCCATCCCTTCATCATATCAACCCTTATTTTTGTACATATATAAGTTTTTCTTTCTTTAAAATTTTGGGAGGCACTTTCTTCTAAAAGACCAAAATACACCCCAAATCTAGTGTGTGGCACTGATCTATATACCCGCCTGATCATATTTGATCACATTCTGTTTTTTTGCTGTTGTTGTTGTTTTGTTTTGTTTGTTTTTGTTTTTATCTTTATCGTTATCTTTTTCTTTTTTTTCTTTCTCTTTTTTCTCTCTTTCCCTTTCTTTTCCCACTGCTTCAGGTCTTTTCTGATTTGTTTAGAGTATATTTTCTGGGGACGTTGTTACTCTGCTAGCATTTTGTTCTCTCATTAATCTATTCTCCTCTGCACAAAATGACAAGACGGAAAAAATCACCTCAACAAAAAGAACAAGAGGTAGTACCGACTGCCAGGGACCTACTCAATATGGACATTAGTATGATGTCAGATCTAGAGTTCAGAATCATCATTTTAAAGATACTAGCTGGGCTTGAAAAAAATATGGAAGTTATTAGAGAAACCCTTTCTGGAGAAGTAAAAGAACTAAAATCCAACCAAGTAGA
>NW_025411305.1:0-4931 GCF_002201575.2 Neomonachus schauinslandi | reverse complement strand
TCTCTCATTAATCTATTCTCCTCTGCACAAAATGACAAGACGGAAAAAATCACCTCAACAAAAAGAACAAGAGGTACTACCGACTGCCAGGGATCTACTCAATACGGACATTAGTATGATGTCAGATCTAGAGTTCAGATTCATCACTTTAAAGATACTAGCTGGGCTTGAAAAAAATATGGAAGTTATTAGAGAAACCCTTTCTGGAGAAGTAAAAGAACTAAAATCCAACCAACTAGAAATCAAAAAGGCTATTAATGAGGTGCAATCAAAAATGGGGGCGCTAACTGCTAGAATAAATGAGGCAGAAGAGAGAATCAGTAATATAGAAGATGAAATGATAGAAAATAAAGAAGCTGAGAAAAAGAGAGATAAACAACTACTGGATCACGAGGGCAGAATTCGAGAGATAAGCGATACCATAAGACGAAACAACATTAGAATAATTGGGATCCCAGAAGAAGAAGAAAGAGAGAGAGGGGCAGAAGGTATAATGGAGCAAATTATAGCAGAGAACTTCCCTAATTTGGGAAAGGAAACAGGCATGAAAATCCAGGAAGCACAGAGAACCCCTCTCAAAATCAATAAAAATAGGTCAACACCCCGACATCTAATAGTAAAACTTACGAGTCTCAGAGACAAAGAGAAAATCCTGAAAGCAGCTCGGGAGAAGAGATATGTAACCTACAAGGGTAGAAACATTAGATTGGCAACAGACCTATCCACAGAGACCTGGCAGGCCAGAAAGGACTGGCAGGATATATTCAGAGCACTAAATGAGAAAAATATGCAGCCAAGAATACTCTATCCAGCTAGGCTGTCATTGAAAATTGAAGGAGAGATAAAAAGCTTCCAGGACAAACAAAAACTAAAGGAATTTGCAAACACAAAACCAGCCCTACAGGAAATCTTGAAAGGGGTCCTCTAAGCAAAGAGAGAGCCTAAAAGCAACATAGACGAGAAAGGAACACAGACAATATACGGTAACAGTCACCTTACAGGCAATACAATGGCACTAAATTCCTATCTTTCAATAGTTACCCTGAATGTAAATGGGCTCAATGCCCCAATCAAAAGACACAGGCTATCAGACTGGATTAAAAAACAAGACCCATCGATATGCTGTCTGCAAGAGACTCATTTTCGACCCAAAGACAGCCCCAGATTGAAAGTGAGGGGGTGGAAAACCATTTACCATGCTAATGGACACCAAAAGAAAGCTGGGGTGGCAATCCTTATATCAGACAAATTAGATTTTAAACCAAAGACTGTAATAAGAGATGAGGAAGGACACTATATCATACTTAAAGGATCTATCCAACAAGAAGATCTAACAATTGTAAATATCTATGCCCCTAACATGGGAGCAGCCAATTATATAAGCCAATTAATAACAAAAGCAAAGAAACACATCGACAACAATACAATAATAGTGGGGGACTTTAACACCCCCCTCACTGAAATGGACAGATCGTCTAAGCAAAAGATCAACAAGGAAATAAAGACTTTAAATGACACACTGGACCAAATGGACTTGACAGACATATTCAGAACATTCCACCCCAAAGCAACGGAATACACATTCTTCTCTAGTGCCCATGGAACGTTCTCCAGAATAGATCACATCCTAGGTCATAAATCAGGTCTCAACCGGTACCAAAAGATTGGAATCATTCCCTGCCTATTTTCAGACCACAATGCTTTGAAACTAGAGCTCAATCACAAGACAAAAGTCAGAAAGAACTCAAATACATGGAGGCTAAAGAGCATCCTACTGAAGAACGAATGGGTCAACCAGGAAATTAAAGAAGAATTAAAAAAATACATGGAAACCAATGAAAATGAAAACACAACTATTCAAAATCTTTGGGATGCAGCAAAGGCAGTCCTAAGAGGAAAGTATATAGCAATACAAGCCTTTCTCAAGAAGCAAGAAAGGTCTCAAGTACACAACCTAACCCTACACCTAAAGGAGCTGGAGAAAGAACAGCAAATAAAGCCTAAACCCAGCAGGAGAAGAGAAATAATAAAGATCAGAGCAGAAATCAATGAAATAGAAACTAAAAGAACAGTAGAACAGATCAACGAAACTAGGAGCTGGTTCTTTGAAAGAATTAACAAGATTGATAAACCCCTGGCCAGACTTATCAAAAAGAGAAGAGAAATGACCCAAATCAACAAAATCATGAATGAAAGAGGAGAGATCACAACCAACACCAAAGAAATACAAACAATTATAAGAACATATTATGAGCAACTCTATGCCAGCAAATTAGATAACCTGGAAGAAATGGATGCATTCCTAGAGATGTATCAACTACCAAAACTGAACCAGGATGAAATAGAAAACCTGAACAGACCTATAACCACTAAGGAAATTGAAGCAGTCATCAAAAATCTCCCAAAAAACAAAAGCTCAGGGCCAGATGGCTTCCCAGGGGAATTCTACCAAACATTTCAAGAAGAATTAATACCTATTCTTCTGAAACTGTTCCAAAAAATAGAAATGGAAGGAAAACTTCCAAACTCATTTTATGAGGCCAGCATTACCTTGATCCCAAAACCAGACAAAGACCCCATCAAAAAGGAGAATTACAGACCAATACCTTTGATGAACATGGATGCAAAAATTCTCACCAAAATACTAGCCAATAGGATCCAACAGTACATTAAAAGGATTATTCACCATGACCAAGTGGGATTTATCCCTGGGCTGCAAGGTTGGTTCAACATCCGCAAATCAATCAATGTGATACAATACATTAACAAAAGAAAGAACAAGAATCATATGATTCTCTCAATAGATGCAGAAAAAGCTTTTGACAAAGTACAGCATCCTTTCTTGATCAAAACTCTTCAGAGTATAGGGATAGAGGGTACATACCTCAATATCATAAAAGCCATCTATGAAAAACCTACAGCGAATATCATTCTCAATGGGGAAAAACTGAGAGCTTTCCCCCTAAGGTCAGGAACGCGGCAGGGATGTCCACTATCACCACTGCTATTCAACATAGTATTGGAAGTCCTAGCCACAGCAATCAGACAACAAAAAGAAATCAAAGGCATCCAAATTGGCAAAGAAGAAGTCAAACTCTCACTCTTTGCAGATGATATGATACTTTATGTGGAAAACCCAAAAGACTCCACCCCAAAACTGCTAGAACTCATACAGGAATTCAGTAAAGTGGCAGGATATAAAATCAATGCACAGAAGTCAGTGGCATTCCTATACACCAACAACAAGACAGAAGAAAGAGAAATTAAGGAGTCGATCCCATTTACAATTGCACCCAAAACCATAAGATATCTAGGAATAAATCTAACCAAAGAGACAAAGTATCTGTACTCAGAAAACTATAAAATACTCATGAAAGAAATTGAGGAAGACACAAAGAAATGGAAAAACGTTCCATGCTCATGGATTGGAAGAACAAATATTGTGAAGATGTCAATGCTACCTAGAGCAATCTACACATTCAATGCAATCCCCATCAAAATACCATCCACTTTTTTTCAAAGAAATGGAACAAATAATCCTAAAATTTGTATGGAACCAGAAAAGACCCCGCATAGCCAGAGGAATGTTGAAAAAGAAAAGCAAAGCCGGCGGCATCACAATTCCGGACTTCCAGCTCTATTACAAAGCTGTCATCATCAAGACAGCATGGTACTGGCACAAAAACAGACACATAGATCAATGGAACAGAATAGAGAGCCCAGAAATGGACCCTCAACTCTATGGTCAGCTCATCTTTGACAAAGCAGGAAAGAATGTCCAATGGAACAAAGACAGTCTCTTCAACAAATGGTGTTGGGAAAATTGGATAGCCACATGCAGAAGAATGAAACTGGACCATTTCCTTACACCACACACAAAAATAGACTCCAAATGGTTGAAAGACCTCAATGTGAGACAGGAGTCCATCAAAATCCTAAAGGAGAACACAGGCAGCAACCTCTTTGACCTCAGCCGAAGCAACTTCTTCCTAGAAACATCGCCAAAGGCAAGGGAGGCAAGGGCAAAAATGAACTATTGGGACTTCATCAAGATAAAAAGCTTTTGCAAAGCAAAGGAAACAGTCAACAAAACCAAAAGACAACCAACAGAATGGGAGAAGATATTTGCAAATGACATATCAGATAAAGGGCTAGTATCCAAAATCTATAAAGAACTCATCAAACTCAACACCCAAAGAACAAAGAATCCAATCAAGAAATGGGCAGAAGACATGAACAGACATTTTTCCAAAGAAGACATCCAAATGGCCAACAGACACATGAAAAAGTGCTCAATATCGCTCGGCATCAGGGAAATCCAAATCAAAACCTCAATGAGATACCACCTCACACCAGTCAGAATGGCTAAAATTAACAAGTCAGGAAACGACAGATGTTGGCGGGGATGCGGAGAAAGGGGAACCCTCCTACACTGTTGGTGGGAATGCAAGCTGGTGCAGCCACTCTGGAAAACAGTATGGAGGTTCCTCAAAAAGTTGAAAATAGAACTACCATATGATCCAGCAATTGCACTACTGGGTATTTACCCCAAAGATACAAAAGTAGGGATCCGAACAGGTACGTGCACCCCGATGTTTATAGCAGCAATGTCCACAATTGCCAAACTGTGGAAAGAGCCAAGATGTCCATCAACAGATGAATGGATAAAGAAGATGTGGTATATATATACAATGGAATATTATGCAGCCATCAAAAGGAATGAGATCTTGCCATTTGCAACGACGTGGATGGAACTGGAGGGTATTATGTTGAGTGAAATAAGTCAAACAGAGAAAGACATGTATCATATGATCTCACTGATATGAGGAATTCTTAATTGCAGGAAACAAACTGAGGGTTGCTGGAGTGGGGGGTGGGGTGGGAGGGATCGGGTGACTGGGTGATAGACACTGGGGAGGGTATGTGCTCTG
>NW_025411304.1:0-4933 GCF_002201575.2 Neomonachus schauinslandi | reverse complement strand
AGAACAAGCAATCCTAAAATTTGTATGGAACCAGAAAACATCCCTAATAGCCAAAGCAATACTGAGAAGAAAAAAAAAAAAAGGAAATGGGAGGCAGCACGATTCCAATCTTCAAAATATATCAAAAGGTTTAGTAATCAAAATAGTATGGTACTGTCATAAAAACAGACATAGAAGGGAGGGGCGGAGAAAGACGCTGGAGGAGTAGGAGACCTGGATTTTGTCTGGTCCCAGAAATTCAGCTGGATAGGGATCAAACCATTCTGAACACCTACAAACTGAACAGGAGATCAAAGAAAAGAATAGCAACAACTCTCTGAACAGAAAAGCAACCACTTTCTGGAAGGTAGGATGTGTGGAGAAGTGAATCTGAGGCAATATTTGGGAGGATAGATGGTCAGGGATGGGGCCTCCATTGGCCGCTTCTGGCAAGTGATAGAGCTTGGGAGCACAAAATCAGAGCATTTAAAAGTCTGCTCCACTGAGGGACATAGCTCCAGTGCCTAAGCAGGGGATGGAACCCTCGCTGGGACAGTATGGTTTCAGGACCCTCAGGGTCACAGAAAGACCGGGGGTGCCTGAGTGTGGCAGAGCTCCCGGGTATCGGAGCGGGGAAGCCAGCTGCAGAGATGGAGCCAAGGATTGGGCTCTCAGGTCGGGATTGCCACAAACCATGATCCGCAGCACAGTCAGGCCATTGCTTCTCCAGCAGGGACCCAACAAGTGGCAGATCCGGGGAGACTCCCCTTCCTCCCCCGGGAGGAGTGGCGCGGGAGCGCACTGCAGGGATCTGCTGGGTTTTGAGACTCCACATGGGGTCGGGTGCCAGAGAAATGCTCGGTCACAGGCCGGGTGAGCACAGTGTGCACCCGGACCAGGAGGAAGGGAGTGATTGACCGCTTTTCTCTGGGGCTCACTGAGGAGTGGGGCCCGGAGTTCTCGGCTCCTATGGAGCAGATATTGGGAGGCCACCATTTTCACTCTTGTCCTCCCAGGCTCTACGGGAAGTTTGCAGGAAACAAATGCTGCCAGAGAGCAAACTCGAGCAGATTGCTTATCCCAGACTGGCAAGGGTGGGGCACTTCCGCTACCAGCAAAGACATTTGGGAACCACGGCAACAGGCCCCTCCCCCAGAAGATCAGTGAGAATAGCCAGCCAAGACCAACTTTACCGATCAATGAGAACGGCAGAACTCCAGCGCTAGGAGAATACTGCAGATAGAATTCTTGACTTTCTTACTATGATTCTTTAGCCTTTCAAAGTTAATTTTTTACCTTTTTTAAAAAATTTTTCTTTTTCCTTTTTTCAAACAACATCCTTTCAATCCCTTTTTTTAAAAAAATTTTTTTTATTTTTCATTTTTAGAGTCATATTCTATCCCTTCATATTAGTTACCCTTATTTTTGGTATATATATAAGTTGTTCTCTCTTTAAAATTTTGAGATACAGTTTCTTCTAACAGACCAAAATATACCCTAAATCTCTAGTGTATGGCTTTGTTCTAGTCTCCTGCCTGATCACATTCTCTCCCCCCCCTTTTTTTTTAATCCTCTTCTTTCTTTTTTTCAACCAACTTCTTATCTTATCAATTCCTCTTATAAAATCTTATATAATTTTCATCTTTTTTATACCATTTATTTTTCTTGACTTTTTTAAATTCTTATGTTAATCCCCATACATTACATAATTAGTTTTAGATGTAGTGTTCCATGATTCATTGTTTGTGCATAACACCCAGTGCTCCATGGAGAACGTGCCCTCCTCAATACCCACCACCAGGCTAACCCATCCTCCCACCCCCCGCCCCTCTAGAACCCTCAGTTTCTTTTTCAGAGCCCATTGTCTCTCATGGTTCGTCTACCCCTCCGATTTCCCCCCCTTCATTCTTCCCCTCCTGCTATCTTCTTCTTCTTTTTTTTTTTTCCTTAACATATATTGCATTATTTGCTTCAGAGGTACAGATCTGAGAGTCAACAGTCTTGCACAATTCACAGCGCTTACCAGAGCACATACCCTCCCCAGTGTGTATCACCTAGTCACCCCATCCCTCCCACCCCACCCCCCACTCCAGCAACCCTCAGTTTGTTTCCTGCAATTAAGAATTCCTCATATCAGTGAGATCATATGATACATGTCTTTCTCTGTTTGACTTATTTCACTCAACATAATACCCTCCAGCTCCATCCACGTCGTTGCAAATGGCAAGATCTCATTCCTTTTGATAGCTGCATAATATTCCATTGTATATATATACCACATCTTCTTTATCCATTCATCTGTCGATGGACATCTTGGCTCTTTCCACAGTTTGGCTATTGTGGACATTGCTGCTATAAACATTAGGGTGCACGTACCCCTTCGGATCCCTACTTTTGTATCTTTGGGGTAAATACCCAGTAGTGCAATTGCTGGATCATATGGTAGCTCTATTTTCAACTTTTTGAGGAACCTCCATACTGTTTTCCAGAGTGGCTGCACCAGCTTGCATTCCCACCAGCAGTGTAGGAGGGTTCCCCTTTCTCCGCATCCCCGCCAACATCTGTCGTTTCCTGATTTGTTAATTTTAACCATTCTGACTGGTGTGAGGTGGGATCTCATTGCGGTTTTGATTTGGATTTCCCTGATGCCGAGTGATATTGTGCACTTTTCCATTGGTCTGTTGGCCATTTGGATGTCTTCTTTGGAAAAATGTCTGTTCATGTCTTCTGCCCATTTCTTGATTGGATTCTTTGTTCTTTGGGTGTTGAGTTTGATGAATTCTTTATAGATTTTGGATACTAGCCCTTTATCTGATATGTCATTTGCAAATATCTTCTCCCATTCTGTCGGTTGTCTTTTGGTTTTGTTGACTGTTTCCTTTGCTTTGCAAAAGCTTTTTATCTTGATGAAGTCCCAAGAGTTCATTTTTGCCCTTGCTTCCCTGGCCTTTGGCGATGTTTCTAGGAAGAAGTTGCTTCGGCTGAGGTCAAAGAGGTTGCTGCCTGTGTTCTCCTTTAGGATTTGGATGGACTCCTGTCTCACATTGAGGCCTTTCAACCATTTGGAGTCTATTTTTGTGTGTGGTGTAAGGAAATGGTCCAGTTTCATTCTTCTGCATGTGGCTGTCCAATTTTCCCAACACCATTTGTTGAAGAGACTGTCTTTGTTCCATTGGACATTCTTTCCTGCTTTGTCAAAGATGAGTTGACCATAGAGTTGAGGGTCCATTTCTGGGCTCTCTATTCTGTTCCATTGATCTATGTGTCTGTTTTTGTGCCAGTACCATGCTGTCTTGATGATGACAGCTTTGTAATAGAGCTGGAAGTCCGGAATTGTGATGCCTCCAGCTTTGCTTTTATTTTTCAACATTCCACTGGCTATGCGGGGTCTTTTCTGGTTCCATACAAATTTTAGGATTATTTGATCCATTTCTTTGAGAAAAGTGGATGGTATTTTGATGGGGTTTGCATTGAATATGTAGATTGCTCTAGGTAGCATTGACATCTTCACAATATTTGTTCTTCCAATCCATGAGCATGGAACGTTTTTCCATTTCTTTGTGTCTTCCTCAATTTCTTTCATGAGTATTTTATAGTTTTCTGAGTACAGATCATTTTTCTCTTTGGTGAGATTTATTCCTATGTATCTTATGGTTTTGGGTGCAATTGTAAATGGGATCGACTCCTTAATTTCTCTTTCTTCTGTCTTGTTGTTGGTGTATAGGAATGCCACTGACTTCTGTGCATTGATTTTATATCCTGCCACTTGACTGAATTCCTGTATGAGTTCTAGCAGTTCTGGGGTGGAGTCTTTTGGGTTTTCCACATAAAGTATCATTTCATCTGCAAAGAGTGAGAGTTTGACTTCTTCTTTGCCAATTTGGATGCCTTTGATTTCTTTTTGTTGTCTGATTGCTGTGGCTAGGACTTCCAATACTATGTTGAATAGCAGTGGTGATAGTGGACATCCCTGCCGCGTTCCTGACCTTAGGGGGAAAGCTCTCAGTTTTTCCCCATTGAGAATGATATTCGCTGTAGGTTTTTCATAGATGGCTTTTATGATATTGAGGTATGTACCCTTGATCCCTATACTCTGAAGAGTTTTGATCAAGAAAGGATGCTGTACTTTGTCAAATGCTTTTTCTGCATCTATTGAGAGGATCATATGATTCTTGTTCTTTCTTTTGTTAATGTATTGTATCACATTGATTGATTTGCGGATGTTGAACCAACCTTGCAGCCCAGGGATAAATCCCACTTGGTCATGGTGAATAATCCTTTTAATGTACTGTTGGATCCTATTGGCTAGTATTTTGGTGAGAATTTTTGCATCCATGTTCATCAGGGATATTGGTCTGTAATTCTCCTTTTTGATGGGGTCTTTGTCTGGTTTTGGGATCAAGGTAATGCGGCCTAATAAAATGAGTTTGGACGTTTTCCTTCCATTACTCTGTTTTGGAACAGTTTCAGAAGAATAGGTATTAATTCTTCTTGAAATGTTTGGTAGAATTCCCCTGGGAAGCCATCTGGCCATGGGCTTTTGTTTTTTGGGAGATTTTTGATGACTGCTTCAATTTCCTTAGTGGTTATAGGTCTGTTCAGGTTTTCCATTTCATCCTGGTTCAGTTTTGGTAGTTGATACATCTCTAGGAATGCCTCCATTTCGTAGGACAGAAGACGGGTTCAATCTAGTCTAGACGCGAGATTCTCTTTTTCCCTCATGATAAGGAAAGCTAGCAGAAAGTTTATTTAAACCACTTCTTGAATCTCCTCTGGGACTTCCTTTACAACTTTTTTTGATGATATACTGGAGAAACTGAAAAACAAGTCCAAGCTGATACATATATACATAGCTTTTAATAATATAAATACAACAGCCAATGTTAATCCACTCTGTACTGCTTTAAGTGAATATACACTGTAAAAACATTTGTTAGTTGAGGTGGCCTTTTTC
>NW_025411303.1:2571-4933 GCF_002201575.2 Neomonachus schauinslandi | reverse complement strand
GAACTACCCTATGACCCAGCAATTGCACTACTAGGTATGTATCCGAAGGACAGAAATGTAGTGATTAGAACGGGCACATGCACCCCAATGTTACTGCACCAATGTCCACAAGAGCCAAACTATGGAAAGAGCCCTGATGTCCATCGACTGATGAATAGATCAAGAAGACTTGGTATAGATACACAATGGATATTCCTCAGCCATCAACAGGAAGGAAATCTTGCCCCTTGCCACACTGTGAATGGAACTGGAGGGTATTATGCTAAGTGAATGAAGTCATTCAGAGAAAGACAAATACCATCAGATTTCACTCATATGAGGAATTTAAGATACAGAACTGATGAACTTAGGGGAGGGAAGGAAAAATAAAATAGGCTAAAAGCAGAGAGGGAGACAAACGATCAGAGACCCTTACCTACAGAGAACAAACTGAGGGTTGCTGGAGGGGAAGGGAAGTGGGTGGGGGGACGGGGTAATTGGTGGATGGGCATTAAGGAGGGCCCTTGATGTCATGAGCACTGGGTGTTATATTCAAATGTTGAATCACTAAATTCTACACACCACATTAACAATACACTATATGTTAGCTAACTTGTATTTAAATAAAACTAAAAAATACAAGTAAAAAAAAGGGGGTGTGCAAAACATGTAAAAAAATCACTCTTCTCACTAGCTTCTTATTTATTTATCTTTTATTCTTATGTTAATCCCCATACATTACATCATTAGTTTTAGATGAAGTGTTCCATGATTCATTGTTTGTGCATAACACCCAGTACTCCAAGCAGAATATGCCCTCCTCAATACCCACCACCAGGCTAACCCAACCTCCCACCCCCCTCCCCTCTAGAACCCTGTTTGTTTTTCAGAGTCCATCGTCTCTCATGGTTCGTCTACCCCTCCGATTTCCCCCGCTTCATTCTTCCCCTCCCGCTACCTTCTTCTTCTTCTTTTTTTTCTTAACATATATTGCATTATTTGTTTCAGAGGTACAGATCTGAGATTCAACAGTCTTGCACAATTCACAGCGCTTACCAGAGCACATACCCTCCCCAGTGTCTATCACCCAGTCACCCCATCCCTCCCACCCCACCCCCCACTCCAGCAACCCTCAGTTTGTTTCCTGAGATTAAGAATTCCTCATATCAGTGAGGTCATATGATACATGTCTTTCTCTGTTTGACTTATTTCACTCAACATAATACCCTCCAGTTCCATCCACGTCGTTGCAAATGGCAAGATCTCATTCCTTTTGATGGCTGCATAATATTCCATTGTATATATATACCACTTCTTCTTTATCCATTCATCTGTCATTGGACATCTTGGCTCTCTCCACAGTTTGGCTATTGTGGACATTGCTGCTATAAACATCGGGGTGCACGTACCCCTTCAGATCCCTACTTTTGTATCTTTGGGGTAAATACCCAGTTCTCACTAGCTTTTTAAAAATACATAAGCATTTTTCACTTTAAACATGTGTTAATATAAGATGTATGTGGAATTTAAAAAATGACACAGATGAACATATGGGAAGGGGGAAAAGAAAAATAAATGAGAGAAAGATAGAGGGCACAAGAGACTCCTAAGGATAGAGACAAACTGAGGGTTGATGTAGGGAGGTCGCTGGGGGTTAGGCAAGATAGGGGATGGGTTTTAAGGAGGGCATTGTTGTGATGAGCACTGGGGTTGTATGGACGTGATGAACCTCTGAATTCTACAACAGAAACCCATTTTGCACTGTATGATCTTTACTAAAATTAAAATTAAACAAACAAACCTGTGTTAAGATGGGTTTGCCAATACTACTTTAAGTGAATTAATAAGTATTTTAAACCTTAAAAATTCTAATATTGTAGATATGAATACATGCAACCCATGTAATGAAGTGCTCTTTGATATCTTCAATAATTTTTCAAGCGTGGAAGGAAGGGTCTTGAGAGCACAAACTGTGAGCATTGGGATCCCAGGAATGCCTCTGGCTATCCTGCCGCTGGTTGGCCACAAGGGGGCAGCATGCTCCCTGCTACTCACCCACAGGGGTCTCCCCAGGTCCCTGTCCAGCACTCCTCCCCCCTCCCTTCTTTCCTTCTCTGCACTCTCCTGGGCTGCACAGCCTCTTCATTACAGGAAGTAACCTTCTAAGCGTGGTGCCATCAAGACCAAGGCAGTCACATATTACTCTGTAAAGGTTCACCAGATGTCTCCTATGCAAAGCTTATCACCCAAGGCTGAGTGCACAGGAGAAGCCACCTCTCAAAGAGTTAAATAAATGTTGAGGGAGCGGGACCCAAAGGCCAGGCATTAGAACAGCCACACGGTGATGAGTGCGAAAGCCCTTTATTTTCTATAAAGGACTGAA
>NW_025411303.1:0-2561 GCF_002201575.2 Neomonachus schauinslandi | reverse complement strand
CCTCCCACCTGCTCTGTGCTGCCCTGCAATCAGGTGAGCTCCAGGGGAAGCTGGTGGCCTCTCAGGCTGAAGTCACACATTTCCCACTCTCGGGGCTCTTCATCCATTCTTGCTCACCACAAGTCCCTCTCCATTGGGTTGCTTGGGCCCCATGGTAGGAAGAAACTCACCGGCTGTGCCCGCACCGCACCGTGCTCGGGCCTCCAGTGGAGGCTCCACGGTGCAAGGACCTGGGCTTTGCTCACCTCGCAGCCAGAACAGGGATGTCTCCAAACAGGCACCTAGAAATTCTGCAGGAAGGATGGATCCTGCCACCAAGTCAGGGATGGAGGAAACCAGGAGCTCTACTCAGGTAGAAATCTTGTAGAGTCAAAAACTCCACCTCCCAGCCTGTGGGAGGAGTCTCCCACATGATCCAAGCAGCCTCTATTAGAGAGCACACCCCTGTCCCTCACAGCTACTCCAGCCCCGAGAGACCCTGTGATATCTAATCCCACAGCAACCTCGGGGGCCAGCACTGATGTGGGGAACAAAGGCAGAAGAAAAATTATTAATTATTTAATTATTTAATTATTTAATTATTTAATTTCCTTATACCTACAACCCACTGATAAACCCTTGAAACCGGCAGAAGGACATTCCTCTAGGGACTCAACTGCCTCTATTGATACTCTGCTAAGGGGGAAAGGCAACCCTATCCCAAAAGCATCCCCAACCCCCAGATCCCGTAGGTCCAACTTTAGTATATAAAACTTCCTTCGGAAACTTCCTTAATCTCTAAACCCCCCAAGATATATGTTGGTAATCACACCCCAAGCAGATGGCCCACCGATATACATCTGAAGGTTCTCATGACTCAGGTTTTATTAGGTGGTAATAAATGACCTTTCCCAACAATAACTAGCCCCCTCAAGGTCCTGGAAACCTTGCTTCCAAAGTTCCTTAGAGACTTACCCTATCCCTAACCCCCTCCCAACTCGAAAGTATATAATGGGCCACTCCTCATGACCCCAGTGCAGCTCTTCCTGAGCTTTCATAAAACCACCTTTTTGCACCAAAGAGGTCTCAAGAATTCTTTCTTGGCCATTGGATTTGACCTCTAACGTTCTTTCCTACATCAGTCCCACCTCCCAGAACTTTCCCATCCTCCCACCTTGAGAGTGGACTTCCACTTTAATTAGGTGTTTGGTGGTTGCTACATCCCTGCTGACTGCCTCGATTCAAGCATGGATCAGATCCCTGCATGAATCTTCTCCTGGAGGATCCAGGAACTGAGACCTCCCTTCACACAATGCAGACTCAGGGGTAACAGCTTCAACTGATGCCTGAGGGCCACCAATTGGCACCTGCTGCCTCAGAATGATTGGGAGTGGGGGGCTCTCCCATCCTCTACACTGTGCAAGCATTTGGGGATAAGCACTAACTCCCCAGGCCCGGAGGGCCCCAGTGCCCAAGGTCTGCAAAAGGACTACATGCTGTGCATTTGCAGCTGTGCAGACCAGTATGGGGAGGGATCTGGAACTGGCAAGGGTCTGGGAGTCCTGATCACAGGATTCAGCTCTTGCAGGACCAAGTTTGTGCCTAACTGGAAGCTCTACTCAGCACAAGTGGGCATGGTCCCCCTGAAGGCCAAGATGGAGGAAATGGTAGTGCCCTCCCTGCATCAGCCCAGCCCCCTGGCTAGGGTCTCCTTCACTGAGAGACTTGCTTACTGGTCAGTCCAGGCCACTATCAGGCAGTCAGTCCAAACAGGGACTGGTAGTCCCCACTTTAAACTGCCCTCAGGAAGATTTGGGGGGCACTGGGCACTGTCCCCTCTGGAGGCTATGCAGCTTTGGGGGACCAGCCTGAACCTAACAGGCCCCAAGAGCCAAAGGCCAGCTAACAGAGTACATACTGCACATGTGTGGGAGACACAGGTCAGGGGAGCCTGGAATCTGAACCAGGGCATCTGTAGGGACAGGCTGAGTTCTACTAGTGAGCTACTGGGGGACCAGGACATGGCCTAATTACAAGTGCTAGTCTGCACAAATGTGCCAATTCTTCCCCCTGAAGACACACCTAGAGGAATCTGGACTGCCCTGTCAGGCAAGGCAGTGCAGGATGGGTTGAGATTTCCTCCACTAAGAGACACCCAAGAGCCTTGATTATGGTAGCCCGGGACCCCATCAGGCAGCCAGTCTAAGTGGGGAGTGACTGAGCCAGGTTGAAGCTGCCACCTCAGAAAGGGTTTTGGGGAGTGAGCTCTGTCCACCCTGGGAACGCTGCAGATTCAGGGGACCGGACTAAGCCCAACGGGCCTGGTAAACCGGGGCAGCCCAACACTGCTGGCCGACAGTGTAGACACTCTTGGCACACACTACTTGTCTCTCCTGGTTAAGCACCCCATATCCTCACCTGTCTTTACCTTCTAGACCTAACCGGCTATCACCTGCATGTCTCCATACTGATTGTCTGCATCATATTATGCATACATCTTGGATTTCTTTCCTGTCCTTTCCTTTCCTTTGCTTCCCCTCCCTCCCTCTCTTCCTTCTTCTTTCCTCCTTTCTTTCTTTCAT
>NW_025411302.1:0-4935 GCF_002201575.2 Neomonachus schauinslandi | reverse complement strand
GACTGAGCCACCCAGGTGCCCCTGTTGCCAAGCTTTTAAAACAGCTCTGGGGCATGAAAATTCCTTCTTGTGATGTCACCACCATGCCCTGGCCAATCACCAGGGTGCTGTCACGTTGGCTTCCTTCGGGTGGCCAATCACCATGCAGTTTGCCTGGCCAATGACTGACGGCTATCTCAGTGACCTTCCTGACATCATTGCCTAGAAACCTTGTTTTAAAGGAAAATAGATAAGCTTTCCTTCAAGATGAAAAATTCGTATTTGGGATGAATTCATAGTGAAGGTCATGGTGAGGCTGAAAGGCTCAAGGGTAGAAGGCTAAATGTGTCACACAGAGTCACCTTTCCCTAACACGCTGACACCGATGTTAGTGAAGACATGGGACATTAGACCCCATGACACATCACTGTTGTGGGGTAAGGGGGACAACATGGCACTAGGGAAATCCTACTGTCAAGTCACCCAAAAAGCTGAAATAGAAGTTTAGAGAATGGTAGGTGTTATGTTTGGTACATCCTCTCACAATACACCTAAACCTCGAAAGGATGAAGGTGTATCACAATTCATTACCTGCTTGTCAAACAGCATTCAGCTCTCCTAGAAGGGCGACAACAAAATGCAGCCTATCACCAGGTTCACAGTCCTTGTGTCCTGCGTCCAATCAGAAAGTTATGGGGGAAATCCTCCCTCAAATCCAACTACATACTTATCAAATCATTCAGAACACCCAAGAAATGAATCAGAGATCTGAGAAAACAAATGATACAAGTCTACAAGTAGATAAGTGACCACCATTTAGAAGGTAGGAGGTGTGGAGACATGAATCTGGTGTGACATAGCTGAGGATACAGGGGAGGAGAGGGGGCTTGCTTGAGGAGGCTACTGCAAAGCAGTATAAGCATTAGTTTGCAAAATCAGAACTTTTGAAAGTCTGGATAAAGAAAATGAGGTATATACATACAATCAAATATTACTCAGCCACCAAAAAGAATGGCATCTTGCCCTTAGCAAAAATGTGGATAGAACTAGAGGGTATTATGCTAAGTGAAATAAATCAAAGACAAATATCATATGATTTCTCTCATATGTGCAATTTAAGAAACAAGGGATGACAATAGAGGAAGGGAAGAGCAAATAAAATAAGATGAAAACAGAGAGGGATGCAAAACATAAGAGACTCTTAATTGTAGGGATCAAACTGAGGGTTGCTGGAGGGGAGGTGGCTGGGACATGGGTTGATTGGTTGATGGGCGTTAAGGATGGTATTTGATGGAATGAGCAGTGGGTGTTCTATGCAACTGATGCATCCCTAAATTTACCCTCTGAAACTAAAAAAAAAAAAAAAAATGCAATGTGTTCCTGAACCTTCTGTATTTGTTCCCACCTGGCACACAGCAAGCTTCCACTGAGTACTTGTTGAAAGAATGAGCTCAGATGGAGCTGTCTCCTCCCAGAGCAGATACATAGGATCTGGAACTTAGGGGAGAGAAGAGTGAAGAGCAGAGAGGTGTTCCTGTTATGGGATGAACATGTCACGGGGATGAAAGGCACAGCATAGGGAATATGGTCAATGATATTTTAATTGTATCTCTGGTGATGGACGTAACTACACTTGTGGTGAGTGTAGCATAAGGCAAAACCTTGCCCAATCACTATGATGTCCACCTGAAGCTAACATGATATTTCGTGTCAACTATGCTTCAATTTAAAAAAAAGTGAGTCTGAAAGTATATATATAAAACA
This sequence comes from Neomonachus schauinslandi, assembly GCF_002201575.2. NCBI lineage: Eukaryota > Metazoa > Chordata > Mammalia > Carnivora > Phocidae > Neomonachus > Neomonachus schauinslandi. Next base: position 3,192 of record NW_025411302.1, on the reverse strand, counting down.
GAATTGAGTTTGTCTGGGAGTGACAGAAACCCAAATGCAATCCAGCTGGAATTAGCCTCACTCAGCCTGTCTAAGGGCTGAAGGTAACTCTGGTCTCTTGGGGACACTCCTCTCTCCACTTCTGCATAACTTACTTCCAGTTCCCTTCTTTGCTGATTTCTCCTTCAGCTTCCTTTGCCAGCTTTTTCCTGTGTGCCCCTTTGCTTGGAGTTCATGCTCTTCTCCTCAGGATCCTCATGGGGAGGACCATCTATCCCCTGGCTTCAGAGAGCACCTCTCTGGAGGCCCTTGAGGATTCTTTTGTGGGTAAGTGTATAAAGTGCATTCCATGGATAGGATCAATAACTGGCTATGTGTGGATTTTAGTTTTGATCCATGAGTGTACAGCATGGAAGAGCCTTGCCTCTGGAGCTATAATCACTAAAGGCTGACCTGTTTCTTGAGGATAAAGCTCATTCCCTGTTTCAATCTTATGTGCCTCTAATTCATAAATATGTGCCGGGGTGACGTATCCTATCTCTGTGGTATATTTATGAACTCTGTAATTCCTAGCTTTCCTACAAAGTTTGTTTTGTGCTCTCCCACAGTGGTGCTGCTGGAACACGATTGGGCTGCTAAGGCAAAGAAGCATTTCTAACTTGTAGTATCAGAGACAGCAAGCTTTGAAGGGGTTGGGACGATGTGGTGATCTTTGTGTGACCTCACGAAGCACATGAAAACCCACGTTCTGAGTCTTGTGCATCTTCTTCCAAGTGGAATTTCTCCCGCATGTTGGCTTCCTGGACCAAGTCCTGAGCCAGCTGCTGCCAAGGAGGAGGAAGACCAGGATCTGCAGGTACTTCCAGGTGCTTCATTGGCATAGGGGAGTGGGGGTACCAGGGTGTTGACTGCGACCCTGGGGTGTGCGGGCATAGTGCGGGACCTGGGGGTGCAGGCAGGGACTCCAGGCTAGGCAAGCAGGGAGGTGGTTGTTAGGCTGAAAGGTAGCCCTCATTCATTCACCTCTGGATGGATACCTGGGTTGTTTCCATACCTTGGCTATTGGGAGTCCTGCTACAAGAAACATAGAGGTGCTTTAGCTTCACACCGAGGGCACCCAGGCTGTTGAGCTGAAGCTGAATTGGGTACGACTGATGTCGCAGGGCTCTCTGTGCAGAGGGTGGCTGGAGTGGAGATGGATTGGGAGCTGAGTTTTTCTGGGGTGCTCTGCACAGGGGGTACCCTGGTAAAACAGCTGCAGCTGAGGTGGGTGTGGGTTGGAGTGTCCCAGTGCTCTCTGCAGGGAAGGCACTTTGGGATGGTAGCTATAGCAGAAGCGAATTCAGGATTGGGGGGCTTCTCTGTGCACAGGATCTCCTAGAAAGATGGCTGAAGCTCAGTGGGCGAAAGCTGGGGTGTCCCGGGGTCTTCAGCCCTACGAGAGTCTCGACAGCATTTGGGCTGGGTGGTCCTGTGCTTTCCACATAGGGGGCTCCTTGGCAGGGCTCCTGGAGCTGAAGCAGTAGTGACCCGGGAGGTTCCGTAGCCCTCCTTGCAGGGGTGCCCTAGGAAGCCGAGTCGTGTAGGCCTGGAGTGTTCTGGGATGCCGAGCACCTGTGTCCCCTCAGTGTGAGGTCTCGCGCTGTGTTGAATGCTGACCAGGGTGTCCCAGTGTGTGCCAGCTGGGTTTGCCTTGTTGGCACAGCTGGGTCTAAAGTGGGCCGGGGACCCAGGGCTCAGCAAGGTAGTACCCTGGCTGGGGGGCTCAGACCCTGCTTCTGTCCATGTTCTCAAGGTGGAGTGGAATGTGACCATGGTGTTTGCCAGGACCTTGGCAGAGAAAGACATCCAGCACTCTCCCTCCCCATTTTGGGGAGCTTTTGGGGTGGATCTTTTACATTCTAGTTGCTCATTAAAATGCAGCTTCATTTCTGTGCCCCAGGCAGACAAATCAGCTTACGGGCCCCAGAGCTATCTCTCCCCACTGCAGTTGGCAGGCTGCTAGGCTGGGGTCTTCTGCTACGATGTCTCTGTTTCTCTCCTGTTGTGCAGAAGCTGTTCCGACTGCCCTCAGTTGTTCTTCGGGAGGATCTGCTCTATACATAGGTGGAGATTGGTGTATCTGGAGGAGGTGAGTTCAGTTCTCACCTTAGGTCAACTGAGTTAGGTCCCCAACTTGGACTCCTATCTTTGTAAACTTGCTCGAGTTATTTCACTTCTCAGTGGCTCCATTTCCTGACTGTAGAATAGAATGTTTTTTCTTTCAGGATCCAATAGCCTTACTTGTCTAAGTTGCCTGGCACTCTGTAGGTAGTCATTAAATGTTTCTCCTTCCTCTCATCCGACGGTGCTTTCCAAAACCAATGTCCCTTGAGTTGGCAGACAAAATGCACCTCCCACCCTCAATGTCTGAAATTTCTGAGCAGTGTTGGGAAGAACCACCCTGCTCCTGGGCTTCGCACCTCACAGGTCACTCTGGCAACTTGCTTGCCACTTGCTTGTTTTCTCTCCACCTACTCAGCTGAGAGGTGAAAGGGCCTGGCTCAAGCCTCCTCCATAAATCCTCCTCCTTGGGGGGAAGTTAACCTCAGAATCCATCAAGTTTCATGAATACCTTAGCAGCCAAGGGAAATACTGAGCCACTTGACAGTCTTCCCAGGGGTCTTAGATATCCATTGCTAATGGTTGGAATTTGCAGAAAATTTCAGTGCAGGGCCTAGGAGCATCTCAGTGGTCGAGTAGTGCAGTTTTAACAAAGCTATAACTGTGGATTATGAGCATCACATCCTGAGGAACGTTTCTATCAATCATTTAGCAGGAGTCAAACATGAAATGGAAAGAGTGGAAGGTTATAATCGTTGCTGAGTGCCCTGAGTGCAAGCTTCAATCAGGCAATTGATATAGGACCTTTCTGTGAACCTGGTAATAATTCCAAACTGCCCATGCTCTTGTTTATCCCTATTTTGCAGATGAGAAAAGTGACATTGGTTGGACTTACCTTAACATGTCGGGGTGTTTCAGCTTGGTGCAGGAAAGGAGGCTATGGATCTTGATGGGCCTGGGTTCAGCTCACAACCCCATCTCCTCCCAGCTGTGTGACATTTAGTACATTCCTGAACCTCAGTGCCCACCTCATTAATGTGTTTGAAGATTGAAATGACATAGCAAACTTAAAACCTTTAGCAGGCTTTCTAGCACACAGTAAGCACTCAA
>NW_025411301.1:0-4935 GCF_002201575.2 Neomonachus schauinslandi | reverse complement strand
TATTTATGTACTTACAATCCATTCTAGGTGACATAGCCTAAAATGAGCACTTCAAATTTATGAAAAATTTTAACAGCATTTAATGTTGTTGATACTTAGCAGAGTATTATCTTCTGGAATAAGAGGAGAGAGAAAAACTGTTTAGTTTTGGATATTTTTAACAAAAGGCCTAAGAACTATGTCCTTTTTGTAAAGAAAAATATATAGTATTTATACATATAGTAAAATTTATTTGTATTTATATAAATAAATCTGTGTAAACTTTACATATATATTCTAATTTGACAGGTTAATTTAAACTTTATTTACTTATATAAACTTTACACAATTTATATATATAAATATACATATATATGTATATATGTATACTAATTGGACATAATTTTTTTAAGATTTTATTTATTCATTTAAGAGAGAGTGAGAGAGCACAAACAGGAGAGGCAGAGGGAGGAAGAGAAGCAGACTCCCTGCTGCGCTGCGAGCCCAATGTGGGGCTCACTCCCAGGACCCTGAGATCATGACCTGAGAGCCAAAGGCAGATGTTTAACCATCTGATCCACCCAGGTGCCCCAATTGGACATAAATTTAAAGTATATTTAATACTGCTAGAACTTCAGGGCAATCAATTGTGGTTGACGTGTCTGACGATCAAAGACAAGTCAGCTAAAAGAAGGCAAGTGGCTGAATAACCACAGTCTGAAAGTTGTATTGCATGTAAAGTTTCAGATTATACCCAGAACATCCATGTACTAGTCTCTAAATATTAAAAGAACTATATGAAGAGAAGTTTTTATCATTATATTTTGGAGAGAATAAGGGTAGGGTATAGTCTAGATCTTTTACTTGGCTGAGGGAAATGGTATGGAGGCATATGCTGATTCAGAATTTTAGTGAGATAGTCAATATGCTGAAAGCCAAGTAAGATACACAACCTCAACTGCTGGTATGTTTCCATTTTAGATTATGTCATTTTTGTTAATTAAGCATATAACGTTTTTGAATGGGTTATGATCAATAGGCAATAACACTGTGTATGTGTATTTGTGTGTTATAAGTGTGTATAAAACCTGCAAATAGTTTCCATAACTCCTTTTTTGAGTACATTCATCTTATATCATCAGGTCATTCATTTTTTATTTCCTTTTCACTTTTTATAATGTGTTCATAATTCCAAATTACTGTGATAAGGGATACTATTAACATTATTATACCAAAGATGTGTTTCATAATTAGAATTATTTACTGAGGGCGCCTGGGTGGCTCAGTTGGTTAAGCGACTGCCTTCGGCTCAGGTCATGATCCCGGAGTCCTGGGATCGAGTCCCACATCAGGCTCCCGGCTCGGTGGAGAGCCTGCTTCTCCCTCTGACCCTATCCCCTCTCATGCTGTTTCTCTCTCTCTCTCTCTCAAATAAATAAATAAATAAATAAAATCTTAAAAAAAAGAATTATTTACTGAAAAAGTTATCAATTATAAAAGTATTAGTTGAAACAATATGAAAATGACTTAAGTTCATGATAGTTAAGCAATTTTTAAAATATTTGTGTTACCAAAAATGTGTTATTGCACATTTAACCATGAAAGAAAGCAAGAGAAGAAAGCATTAGAGAAAAAAATACAAAAGCATCCACAAAACAAGTGATAAAAATACATACATACACATTTAATTATTAATAAATACATAAATAAATAAATATACAAATATAATATATATATATGTATATATACATATATATATATATATTATTTGAATGTAAATGGGGAAATGACTCCAGTCAAAAGACATAGTCTGTCAGAATGGATAAAAAAAAACAAAAAAGAAACAAGAGCCATTTATATGCTGCCTATAAGAGACTCATTTTAGCCCTAAAGATACTTATAGATTGAAAGGAAAGGGATGCAGAAACATCTATCATGAAAATGGTGTCAAAAGAAAGCTGGAGTAGCAATACTTATACTGGACAAAATAGACTTGAAAACGAAGATTGTAACAAGATACAAAAAAGGGCACTATAGAATGATAAAGGGGATAATCCAACAACAAAATATAACCGTTATAAATGTGCACCCAACATGAGAGCACCCATATCTCTAAAACACTTAATAACAAACATTAAGAAACTAACTCATAGTAATACAATAGGAGTAGAGGACTTTAAAACTCCACTTACATCAATGGACAGATCATCCGAACAGGAAATCAACAAGCTGGGGCTTCTGGGTGGCTCAGGCAGTTAAATGTCTGACTCTTGATTTAGGCTCAGGGCATGATCTCAGGGTTGTGAGAGGAAGCCCCCGTGTCAGGCTCCATTCATGGAGCCTGCTGAAGATTCTCCCTCTCCCTCTGCCCCACTCTCTAAATAAATAAATAAATAAATAAATAAATAAACAAACAAACAAGGAAACAATGGCTTTGAATGAACATTCGACCAGATGGATTTAACAGAATTATTCAGAACAGTCCATTCTAAAACAGCAGAATACACATTCTTTTCAAGTGCACATGGTATATTCTCCAGAACAGATCACATATTAGGCCACAAAAAAGCATCAACAAATTCATAAAGATCAAAATTATACCATGCTTCTTTTTTGACCACAATGCCATAAAACCTAGAAATAAACCACAAGAAAAATAGACAAAGAAAGAAAGAAACAAAACTAAACACAAGAAAAATTCCAGAAAGTCCAAAAATACATGGAGGTTAAATAGCATGCTACTAAACAATGAATGGGTCAACCAAGTAATCAAAGAACAATTTAAAATGTCCTTGGAAACAAAAGAAAATGAAGACAATACTGTCCAAAATACATCAGCAAAAGGTGTTCTAAGAGGGCAGTTTAGAGCAATACAGGCCTACCTCAAAAAGGAAGAAAAATCTTAAATAAACACCTAACCTTACACCTAAAGGAACTAGAAAAAGAATTCAAACAAACCCCAAACTAGCAAAAGGAAGGAAACAGTAAAGATTAGAGCAGAAATAGATGAATTATATAGAAAATGAATAAACAACAGAACAGATCAGCAAAACCAGGAGTTGGTTCTTTGAAAAGATCAACTAAATTGATAGTTCTAGGGGCACTTGGGTGGCTCAATAGGGTAAGTGTCTGACTCTTGATTTTGGCTCACGTCATGATCTCAGGGTTGTGAGACTGAGACCCGTGTGGGGCTTCCGTCTCAGTGAGAAGTCTGCTTGAGATTCTCTCTCTTCCTCTCCCTTTGCCCCTCCCCCAATCTCTCACAAACTCTAATATTTTTAAAAATTGACAAAGTTCTAGCCACCCACTTCAAAAAAAAAAAAAGTGAAAGGACACAAAAGTAAAACATGAAAGAGGAGAAATAACCAAAACCACAGAAATACAATTATAAGACTATATTATGAAAAGCAACATGCTGACAAATTAGCCAAAACAGAAAAAAATAGATAAATTCCTAGAAACATATAACCTGCCAAAACTGAAGCAGGAAGAAATAGAAAATTTGAATAGATTGATTTCAACAAGTTGACCGAATCAGTAATATAAAAAACTCCCAAGAAACAAAATTATAAGACCAGTTGGCTTCACAGGTAAATTCTAACAAAAATTAAAAAAAAAAACTGTTACATCTAATCCTTTCAAATAATTCCAAAAAATAGAAGAAAAGGAAAACTTCCAAATTTATTCTATGAGGCCAGCATTACCCTGATACCAAAACCAGATAAATAAACCACTAAAAAAGAGATCTACAGGCTAATATCTCTGATAAACATAGATGCAAAAATCCTCAACGAAACACTAGCAAACACAATCCAACAATACATTAAAAATATCATTTTATTCCGAGGATGCCAGTGTGGTTCGGTATTTACCCATCAATTAACATGATACATAACATCAGTAAGAGAAAGGTTAAAAATCACATGATTATTTCAAAAACACAGAAAAAGCATTTGACAAGGTACAATGTCCATTCATGATAAAAACCTTCCACAAAGTAACTTTAGAGGTAACATATATAGAGACATCATAAAAGCTATATATGAAACCCCACAACAAACGCCATACTCAATGAGGAAAAACTGAGATTTTTCTTCTGTGGTCAGGAACAAGACAGCAATGTCCACCCTCACCACTTTTATTCAGCATAGAACTAGAAGTCTTAGCTACAGCAAATAGACAACAAAAATAAATAAAAGGCATCTGAATTGGTAAGGAAGTAGTAAAACTTTTGCTCTTTGCAGGTAACATGGTACTGTATATAGAAAACCTGAAAAAAAAAAACACCAAGAAAATACTAGAACTGCTCAATTACTTCAGTAAAGTCACAAGATACAAAATCAATGTGGAGAAATCCATTGCATTTCTACATACTACTAATAAAGCAACACAAAGAGAATTTAAGAAAACAATCCCATTTACAGTTGCACTAAAAACAATAAAATGCCTAGGAATAAACCTAACTAAAGAGGTGAAAGAATTTTACTCTGAAAACTATAAAACATTGAAAGAAATTGAAGACAAACCAAAGAAATGAAATGGCTTTCCATGCTCATGGATTGGAGAACAAACACTGCTAAAATGTATTACCCAAAGCAATCTATACATGTAATGCAATCCTATCAAAATTCCAATAGTATTTTTCACAGAACTAGAACAAAAAAGTCCTAAAATTAAATGGAACCAGAAAAGACCCTGATAGCCAGAATAGTTTTGAAAGAGAAATATTACAATTCCAGATTTACATTATATTACATTGCTTTTTAATAAAGACAGTATGTTACTGGCACAAAAACAGACACATAGATCAACAGAACATAATAGAAAAAAATAAACAAACCCAATTTTATACTCAATCCATCTTCAAAAAATCAGGAAAGAATGTCCAGTGGGCAAAAGAACATTTCTTCAACCATGGTGCTGGGAAAACTGGTCAGCTACATGGGAAAGAATGAA
>NW_025411300.1:0-4935 GCF_002201575.2 Neomonachus schauinslandi | reverse complement strand
AGAGAGAGAGAGAGAAAGAGAAAGGACACAGGGAGAGAGCACAGAGGGACTTGGAGAAGCCGACTCCCCACTGAGCAGAGAGCCCGGCATGGGGCTTGATCTCAGGACCCTGGGATCCTGACCTGAGCTGAAGGGAGACGTCCAACCGACTGAGCCACCCAGTGCCCCAAATATCCACAGATTCTAACAGCACTTGACTTGACTGCTATTGAAACCACAAGACCAGTTAGTCTAGGTTCTTGTATCTAAAAAAAATCTGCTTATTAAAGTTCTAATGAATTTTGGTAAAACTGTGTAAGCAACTCATTCTCAAGTAGCATCATAATCCAAATAGGTGTATGAGATACTGGAATCTCTTATTTGGAATCTCTATATTATGGGGGAGAAAGAGATTTTTTTGGTATCAGTGTGTCTGAGTTATGTTGTCACAGTTTGAAAATATTAAGCATTATCCCTTCAAGAAATTTTGTAATATTAGAACTTTTAAAAAACAAGAAACAGAATCTTAATTATAGAGAACAAACAAATGATTACCCAAGGGGAGGGGATGAGGGAAATATGTGATGGGGATTAACGAATACACCTGTGATGAGCGCCAAGCGTTGTATCAAAGTGTTGAATCATTAGGGGCACCTGGGTGGCTCAGTCAGTTAAGCGGTTGCAGCTCAGGTCATGATCCCAGGGTCCTGGGATCAAGCCCTGCCTCAGGCTCCCTGCTCAGCAGGGAGTAGAAAAAAAATTACCCAGCCTTTAACTCAGAAATTTGGCTTTTGATAATTTTTCATAGGAAATAATTAAAATGGCATTTAAAGAGTTAACAAGGTTACTCACTGAAAAAGTATGTTTAATACGAAACATTGGAAATGAAGAAAATTTCCAATAATAGTGAATATGTTCAATAAATCATGATATTTCCTTTTGGTAGTATACTGTGAAATTAATAAAATTTTCTGTTATATAGGGGCACCTGGGTGGCTCAGTCGTTAAGCGTCTGCCTTCCGCTCGGGTCATGATCCCAGGGTCGTGGGATCGAGCCCCACATCGGGCTCCCTGCTCAGCGGGAAGCCTGCTTCTCCCTCTCCCACTCCCCCTGCTTGTGTTCCCTCTCTTGCTGTGTCTCTCTCTGTGAAATAAATAAAGAAAATCTTTAAAAAATTTTTTCTGTTCCCTAAAAAGATTTACCTATGTGTGAAAATCATAAGTCAAAAAGCAAGATTGATAGCCAGTAGGTAGAATGTAATTCCAATTTTATAAAATAATATATGTCCATAGAGAAATAAGAGAAGGACATATATCCAAACGTTAACAGTGAGTAGTAATGGTGGGATTATGAGTGAAAAGAATTTTCTTTGGCCTTTTTCTTAGTTTCTCAAAGTTTTCTATATATCACATAGAGTTTTATTATTAGAAAGGTTGAATAAATAATATTTCTATTTAAAAGTAATTAAAAGGAGGCTTCCCTTTACAGAAAAAATGGAAATCTCTTTATAGAGGAATGCCACCTAATGAATATGTAAGGAATGACAGGTTGAAAAGCACCATTTTGCATCCTCCATTTTAATAATTGATTCAGGAAAGAATCATTAATGCATGCTTAAAATCATTGGGTGAAAGTTGATTGGAGAATAAGATATTCAGCGAGTCTCAAATCACTACGCCACAGATTCCTTATTGAGTATAAAGGAGAAAATGTGCCTTTACAATGGAGAGAAATGGTAGTACTTGGGTAACCAAAGGACCAAAATGAATAGCTCCCAAAGCGGGACAACACAATGTTTCCCCCAAGATGAGGAAATGAGAAATATGCATCACCTATGAAGTATTTTTGTCAAAAATGTTTATCCCGAGACTCTAGAATGTGGGGCATTTTACAAGACAACAGTCCTCTCTCTATTCTTTGAAACTGTCTGTGCCATGAAAAACAAAAAAGTTGGCGGAACTTGTTTTCGATGGAAAAAAACTAACAAGCCATTAGAACGAATTAAATGCACAAACCTTGAGTGAATTCTGGATTTAGAAAAGCTAACAAATTTTGAGTAGAAAGGGGAAAATATAAATGCGGGCCAGATATTAGATCCTATTAAAGTATTATTATGATTTTAAAGATTTTATTTATTTATTTGAGAGAGAGAACAAGAGAGGGAGCCCAAATTTGGGGGAGGGAACAGAATCCCTGCTGAGCAGGGAGGCCTCCTCGGGCCTCGATTCCAGGACCCTGAGATCATGACCTGAGTCAAAGGCAGACACTTTTTTTTTTTTTTTTAAGATTTTATTTATTTATTTATTTTAAGAGATAGAGACAGAGAGAGCACAAGCGGGGTGGTGGGGAGAGGAGGGTGGAGGAGCAGAGGGAGAGGGACAAGCAGGCCCCATGCTGAGCGCAGAACCTGATGCTGGGCTTGATCCCACAACTCTGAGATAATGACCTGGGCTGAATGTTATATGCAACTAACGAATCATTGAACACTACATCAAAAACTAAGGATGTACTGTGTGTTGGCTAACTGAACATAAAAAAAAAAAGAAAAAAGAGTTGGACCCTTAACTGACTTAGCCACCTAGGCTTTCTTTTGAGGCCTCAAAATAAATGGTCTCATATGTTTTGGAAGAGTTTGTGAAAGATTGATGTTAATTCTTCTTTAAACTTTGGGTAGAATTTGCTAGTGAAGCCATCTAGGTCTGGGCTTTTCTTTGTGGGAGGTTTTCTGATTCCCGATGAATCTCCTTCCTTGTTGTGTCTCTTCAGATTTTTAATTACTTCTTAAGTCTTGGTTGGTAGTGGTGTTTTCCTAAGAATTTGTCTGTTTCATCTAGGTTATTAAACTTGTTGATACACAAGTGTTCATAGTATTTCCTTCTAATCTTTTTTGTTTCTGTGTGGTCAGAATGACCTCTATTTTATTCCTGACTTTAGTAATTTGAGTCTTCTCTCTTTTTATTTTGGTCATCCTATCTAAAGGATTTTTTTTTTTTTTTTAGAGCTGCTTCAGATCGCATTTATTGTGGGGCCAAAGGCGGGGATCTCGGCGTTCTAGGGCTGCACCTGCGGCTGACGGGGTAAGCCGCTCTCCATGTGCCGACGGGGAGCAGTCGGGGTGTTGGGGTGGGGTGGTCCTGGGCCCGAGGGTGCGCAGGACCCGGGCGGGCGGTGCTCAGTGGGGCAGGAGGCGGCACACCGGCGCCTGGGGCGAGGGGGTCTTCCAGGCGCTTCACCCGCAGCAGGGCCCCCAGCACCCCCTCAGGGGGCACCTCGGGGCCCAGATCCTGGTCGGCAGCACGGCGGAGGCGGCGCGGGGCAGCCCCAGCCTCGGGGTCGGCGCTCCCCGCGAGGATTCGCCCCAACAGGTGCCTCAGCAGCTCCGGGTCCACATCGGGCGTCTCGTCGCCGGCGTCCTCGGCCTCTGGGCCAGTGGGACCGTCGTCGTAGACCGGGGGCCGGGGTCTGAGCGCAGCGGCGGGGACAGGGCCGGGAACGAGCTGGGCCGCGAGGGCGGCGGGGTCCAGGCGGGCGCTGAGCAGGGCGCGGGCCAGCTGCGCCGCGGGCGCGTCGGGGTCGTCCTCCAGGCCGAGCGCGGGGTCGTTGGTGCGGGGGGGTGCTCCAGGCGCGCAGCAGCTGCGCCAGGACGCGCGCCTGCTGATCCTCGGCCTCCTGCGCCTCGGCCGGCGCCCGCTCCTGCCTCTCGGCCTCCAGCAGGTGCGCCAGCGCCCGCGCCAGCTCCTGCACGGCTCCCGCCGCCTCGCCCCGGGGCACTGCTCGCCGGAAGCGGCGGGGGCCGCCAGCCTCAGCCAGGGGCGAGGAGGCTGCGCCCATGCCCCGCGGTTCCTGTACTGAAGCAGGGGCCTATCTAAAGGATTAGTCAACTTTGTTAATCTTTTCAAGAAATCATTTTTGTTCAGGTGATTTTTTTTTTCTTTTGTTCTTTTTTTTCTTTGTCTCTAGTTGATTTTCCTTATATTTTTTAAATTTTCTATTTTTTCTATTGTTCTATATTTCTGTATTTTCAATTGTTAAAATTTTCTTCCTTAGGCTTGTTTTGGGTTTAGTTTGCTCTTTTTTAAATTTTTTTTTCCAGTTTCTTAAAATGAAAGATTAGGCTATTGATAAGTGATCTTTCATCGTTTTTGAATGTAGGAGTTTACAACCATAAATTTCCCTCTCAGCACTGCTTTAGTGGCTTACCATAAGTTTTGGTATGTTGTGTTTTGCTTTCATTCATCAAGGTATTTTCAGATTTCCCTTGTAAATTTTTCTTGGACCCGTTGATCTTTTGGTAGTGTGTGTTCATGTTGATTTTCCATATTTGTAAATTTTTCAAATTTCTTTATGTTGTGGATTTCTCATTTTATTCCATTATGGCTAGAGAACATACTTTTTATTATTTCAATCCTTTTAAATTTATTGAGAGTTGCTTCCTGGCCTAACATATGGTCTGTCTGGGAGAATGTTTTTTGTGCACTTGAGGAAAATGTGTGTTCTGCTGTTGTGTGGTAGAGTGTTCTATAGGTCTATTCATTCTAGTTGATAAAAGAAAGGAAAATTTCATGTATGTGGGCCCTGCTTCTGGGCTCCCAGGGAAGCTCTACTTTAACATTGACCGAGGTCATAATGACTCAGCAAAACCTCAAAGCATGGGCTCTATTTCTGTCCCCAGCACACATTGTATATCTGCTTCATTAAAAATATAAACAAGGGGCGCCTGGGTGGCTCAGTCGTTAAGCGTCTGCCTTCGGCTCAGGTCATGATCCCAGGGTCCTGGGATCAGCCCCACATCGGGCTCCCTGCTCCACGGGAAGCCTGCTTCTCCCTCTCCCACTCCTCCTGCTTGTGTGCTCTCTCTCTCTCTCTGTCAAATAAATAAATAAAATCTTAAAAAAAAAGATTTTACTTAGAGAGAGAGAGAGAAAGAGAAAGGACACAGGGAGAGAGCACAGAGG
>NW_025411299.1:0-4936 GCF_002201575.2 Neomonachus schauinslandi | reverse complement strand
AGATGTTGGTTGAAAAAGGGAAAAAGAAAAATTCAAAAAGAAAAAAAGACAGTTAAAAAAAAATTAACTTTGAAAGACTACAGAATCATGGTAAAAAAGCCATGAATTCTATGTGCAGTATTCCCTTAGCGCTGGAGTTCTGCCGTTCTCATTGATCAGTAAACTTGATCTTGGCTGGCTGTTCTTGCTGATCTTCTGGGGAGGGGCCTGTTGCCATGGTTTCCAAATGTCTTTGCCGGAGGCAGAATTGCCCCGCCCTTGCCCCCTCCGGGCTAAGTAATCTGCTCAGGTTTGCTCTCCGGGACTTTTGTTCCCTGCGAGCTTTCCGTACAGCTTTGGAGGCGGAGAGTGAAAATGGCGGCCTCCCAATCTCTGCCGCGGAGGAGCCGAGAACTCGGGGCCCCGCTCCTCAGTGAGCCCCCAGAGAAAAGCCGTCAGTCACTCCCGTCTCCCCGGTCTCCAGCCGCACTCCGTGCTCACCCGGCCTGTGACCGCGCGTTTCCATCTCCAGCACCCGACCCCGGTTGGAGTCTCCAAACCCAGCAGATCCCTGTGGCGCACTCCCGTGCAGCTCCTCCCAGGGGAGGAAGGTGAGTCTCCCCGGATCTGCCGCTTGTTGGGTCCCTGCTGGAGGAGCAGTGGCCCGACTCTGCCGCAGATCACGGTTTATGGCAATCCCGAGCTGAGAGCCCGCGCCTGGGCTCCGCCTCTGCAGCCGGCTTCCCTGCTCTGATACCTGGGAGCTCTGCCACACTCAGGCACCCCCGGTCTTTCTGTGACCCCGAGGGTTGAGACCACACTGTCCCGGAGGGTTCCACCCCCCGCTTAGCCACCAGAGTGACGTCCCACAGCGGCGCAGACTTTTAAAAGTTCCGATTTTGTGCTCCGCGGCTCTATCACTTGCCAGAAGCGGCCGCCGGAGGCCCCTCCCCCGCCGTCTATCCTCCCGAATATCGCCTCGGATTCACTTCTCCGCATGTCCTACCTTCCAGAAAGTGGTCGCTTTTCTGATGAGAGAGTTGTTGCTCTTCTTTTCTTCGATCTCCTGTTGAATTTGTAGGTGTTCAGAATGGTTTGATCCCTATCCAGCTGAATTCCTGAGACCAGAGGAAATCCAGGTCTCCTACTCCTCCGCCATCTTGCTCCGCCCCCCCATGTAAAATCTGTTTGTAGAAATTTAAGTATTTCATCTTGGTTGTCCAATTTTTTAGCATATTCATTGCATGTTCATGGCAGTCTCTTATTTTCCTTATATTAATGTGGTATCAATTGTAACATGTCTTCTTTCATTTCTGATTTTATTTATGTGAATCCTCTATCTTTTTCTTGGTAAGTTTAGCCAACCGTTTGTTTATTTTGTTTATCTTTTCAAAAAACCAGCTCTTGGTTTCATTGATGTTTTCTACTGCGTTTTTAGTCCCTCATTTTTTTCTACTCTGATCTTTATTATTTCCTTTCTTCTATAAACTTTGGGCTTAATTTGTTCTTTTTTTAGTTCCTTGAGATATCAAGGTAGGTTGTTTATTTGAGATCTTTCTTGCTTTTTAATGTAGGCATTTATCACACAAACTTACCTTTTAGAACAGCTTTTGCTGCATCCTTTAGGTTTGGGTATGTAGTTCTATTTTCATTTGCCTCAACATTTCTTGATTTCTCTTTTGATTTCTTTTTTGACCTATTGATTGTTCAGTAGCATGTTTAATCTTTTATATACTTCTGAATTTTCCAGTTTTCTTCTTGTAAATTATTTCTAGTTTTATACTATTAAGGTTGGAAAAGAGCTTGATATGATTTCAATCTTCTTATATTTATTAAGAACTTATTAAATAAATATTTAAAATGTTATATCCTCTTGTTGGATTGACCTCTTTATATTGCTCCCCTATATAATGACCTTCTTTGTCTCTTATTACAGTGTTTGTCTTAAAGTCTATTTTGTGTGATATGAGTATAGCTATCCCAGTTTTCTTTTGGTTTCCATTTACATGGAATATCTTTTCCATCTCTTACTTTCAATCTATGTATGTCCTTACATGTGCAGTAAGTCTTTTGTAGGCAGCTTATAGATGGGTCTTATTTTTTTTTTACCCCTTCCACTATTCTGTGTCTTTTGATTGGACAATTTAGTTCACTTACTTTTATTTATTTTATTTATTTAATTTTGTTTTAATTTATTTATTTGAGAGAGAGAGAGAGAAAGGGAGGGAAAGAGAGAGCACAAGCAGGGGGAGCGGCAGGCAGAGAGAGAAGCAGGCTCCCCACTGAGCAAGGAGCCTGATGCGGGACTTGATCCCAGGACCCTGGTATCATGACCTAAGCCAAAGGCAGATGCTTAACTGACTGAGCCACCCAGGCATCCCTATTTTATTTTATTTTTTTAAAGATTTTATGTATTTATTTGAGAGATTGAGAGAGAGCAAGAGCAGGGGGGAGAGGAGAGGGAGAGGGAGAAGCAGACTTCCCACTGAGCAGGGACCCTGATGGGGCACTCCGTCCCAGGACCCTGGTTATCATGACCTGAGCTGAAGGCACATGCTTAACCGACTGAGCCACCCAGGTGCTCTTCCATTTACTTTTAAAGTAATTATTGATAGTTATGCACTTATTGCTATTTTGTTCATTGTTTTCTGACTGTTTTATAATTCCTTTGTTTCTTTCTTCTTTTCTTGCTCCCTTCTTTTGTGATTTGATGATTTTCTCTAAAGGTATGCTCAGATTCCCTTCCTTTTATCCTTCATATATCTGCCATACGTTTTGCTTTTTGATTACCATGAGGCGTGCATAGAACAACTTAAATTTATAACAGTCTATTTTATGTTGATAACAACTTAGTTCAAACACATTCTAAAATTACATTTTTACTACCCTCCCCCATGTTTTGTGTTTTTGATGTCAGAATTTATTCCTTTTTATCTTGTGTAGCATTACTTTTTATATTAAGGCAAGTTTCAACTGTTGTTGATATTGCCATACCCGATTTCTTTGTTTAATATATAAATAGTATATCATTTTTGTGTCATCATTTTACTTTTAATTTTACTGTAACTTTTAAAAATTTAATTTATTTAAATTTAATTAGCTAGCATGTAGTACATCATTAGTTTCAGATGTAGTGTTCAATAATTCATCAGTTGCATATAAATATAACACCCAGTGCTTATCATATCACGTGCCCTCCTGGATGACCATCACCCAATTCCCCCATACCCCCACCCACCATCCCTCTAGCAACCCTCAATTTTTTTCCTATAGTTAAGAGTCTCCCATGTTTTTTCTCCCTCTCTGATGACTTCCCATTCAGTTTTCCCTCCCTTTCCCTATGATCCTCCCTGCTGTTTCTTATATTCTACATATGAGTGAAACCATATGATAATTGTCTTTCTCTGACTGACTTATTTCACTTAATATAATACCCTCCAGTTCCATCCATGTTGATGTAAATTTTAAGTATTCATCCCTTCTGATGGCTCAGTAATATTCCATTGTATATATATATAAACCACATCTTCTTTATCCATTCATCTGTCGATGGACAATATTTATCATATTTTGCTATTTATTTCTTATATCCCAGATATTCTATTTAGGATTATTTTTCTTCAGATTGAAGTATATCCTTTAGAAATTTCTTTAGGAGCACCTGGGTGGCTCAGTTGGTTAAGCATCTCACTTTGGCTCAGGTCATGATCTCAGGGTCCTGGGATCAAGTCCTGCATTGGGTCCCCACTCAGTGGGAAGTCTGCTTCTCCCTCTCCCTCTGCCTCTCCCTGGCTCGTGCTCTTTCTCTCTCTCAAATAAATAAATAAAATCTTTTAAAAAAAGGGAAATTTCCTTTGTGATATCTGCCTATGGCATAGTCTATTTTTTTCAATTTCTTTTTTTTTATTAGCATATAATGTATTATTTGTTTCAGGGGTATAGGTCTGTGATTCATCAGTCTTACACAATTTACAGAGCTTCACCATAGCACATACCCTCCCCAATGTCCATCACCCAGACACCCCATCCCTCCTAACCCCCTCCACTCCAGCAACCCTCAGTTTGTTTCCTGAGATTAAGAGTTTCTTATGGTTTTTCTCCTTCTCTGGTTTTGTCTTGTTTCATTTTTCCCTCCCTTCCCCTATGATCCTCTGCCTTGTTTCTCAAATTCCACATATCAGTGAGATCATATGATAATTGTCTTTCTATGATTGACTTATTTCACTTAGCATAATACCCTCTAGTTCCATCCACATCGTTGCAAATGGCAAGATTTCATTTTTTCTGATGGCTGCATAATATTCCATTGTATACATATACCACATCTTTATCTATTCATCTGTTGATGGACATCTAGGTTCTTTTCATAGTTTGCCTATTGTGAACATTGCTGCTATAAACATCGGGGTGCACGTGCCCCTTCAGATCACTACATTTATATCTTTGTGGTAAATGCCCAGCAGTGCAATTGCTGGGTCATAGGGTAGCTCTATTTTCAACTTTCTGAGGAACCTCCATACTGTTTTCCAGAATGGCTGCACTAGTTTGCATTCCCACCAACAGTGTAGGAGGCTCATCCTTGCCAACATCTGTCATTTCCTGACTTGTTAATTTTAGCCATTCTGACTGGTGTGAGGTGGTATGTCATTGAGGTTTTGATTTGGATTTCCCTGATGCCAAGTGATGTTGAACACTTTTTCATGTGTCTGTTGGCCATTTGGATGTCTTCTTTGGAAAAATGTCTGTTCATGTCTTCTGCCCATTTCTTGATTGGATTATTTGTTCTTTGTGGGTTGAGTTACATAAGTTCTTTATAGATTTTGGATACTAGCCCTTTATCTGATATGTCATTTGCAAATATCTTCTCCCATTCTGTCGGTTGTCTTTTGGTTTTGTTGACTGTTTCCTTCGCTTTGCAAAAGCTTTTTATCTTGATGAAGTCCCAATAGTTCATTTT
>NW_025411298.1:0-4936 GCF_002201575.2 Neomonachus schauinslandi | reverse complement strand
AAAATGAACTATTGGGACTTCATCAAGATAAAAAGCTTTTGCAAAGCGAAGGAAACAGTCAACAAAACCAAAAGACAACCGACAGAATGGGAGAAGATATTTGCAAATGACATATCAGATAAAGGGCTAGTATCCAAAATCTATAAAGAACTTATGTAACTCAACCCACAAAGAACAAATAATCCAATCAAGAAATGGGCAGAAGACATGAACAGACATTTTTCCAAAGAAGACATCCAAATGGCCAACAGACACATGAAAAAGTGTTCAACATCACTTGGCATCAGGGAAATCCAAATCAAAACCTCAATGACATACCACCTCACACCAGTCAGAATGGCTAAAATTAACAAGTCAGGAAATGACAGATGTTGGCAAGGATGAGCCTCCTACACTGTTGGTGGGAATGCAAACTAGTGCAGCCATTCTGGAAAACAGTATGGAGGTTCCTCAGAAAGTTGAAAATAGAGCTACCCTATGACCCAGCAATTGCACTGCTGGGCATTTACCACAAAGATATAAATGTAGTGATCTGAAGGGGCACGTGCACCCCGATGTTTATAGCAGCAATGTTCACAATAGGCAAACTATGAAAAGAACCTAGATGTCCATCAACAGATGAATAGATAAAGATGTGGTATATGTATACAATGGAATATTATGCAGCCATCAGAAAAAATGAAATCTTGCCATTTGCAACGATGTGGATGGAACTAGAGGGTATTATGCTAAGTGAAATAAGTCAATCATAGAAAGACAATTATCATATGATCTCACTGATATGTGGAATTTGAGAAACAAGGCAGAGGATCATAGGGGAAGGGAGGGAAAAATGAAACAAGACAAAACCAGAGAAGGAGAAAAACCATAAGAAACTCTTAATCTCAGGAAACAAACTGAGGGTTGCTGGAGTGGAGGGGGTTAGGAGGGATGGGGTGTCTGGGTGATGGACATTGGGGAGGGTATGTGCTATGGTGAAGCTCTGTAAATTGTGTAAGACTGATGAATCACAGACCTATACCCCTGAAACAAATAATACATTATATGCTAATAAAAAAAAAGAAATTGAAAAAAATAGACTATGCCATAGGCAGATATCACAAAGGAAATTTCCCTTTTTTTAAAAGATTTTATTTATTTATTTGAGAGAGAGAAAGAGCACGAGCCAGGGAGAGGCAGAGGGAGAGGGAGAAGCAGACTTCCCACTGAGTGGGGACCCAATGCAGGACTTGATCCCAGGACCCTGAGATCATGACCTGAGCCAAAGTGAGATGCTTAACCAACTGAGCCACCCAGGTGCTCCTAAAGAAATTTCTAAAGGATATACTTCAATCTGAAGAAAAATAATCCTAAATAGAATATCTGGGATATAAGAAATAAATAGCAAAATATGATAAATATTGTCCATCGACAGATGAATGGATAAAGAAGATGTGGTTTATATATATATACAATGGAATATTACTGAGCCATCAGAAGGGATGAATACTTAAAATTTACATCAACATGGATGGAACTGGAGGGTATTATATTAAGTGAAATAAGTCAGTCAGAGAAAGACAATTATCATATGGTTTCACTCATATGTAGAATATAAGAAACAGCAGGGAGGATCATAGGGAAAGGGAGGGAAAACTGAATGGGAAGTCATCAGAGAGGGAGAAAAAACATGGGAGACTCTTAACTATAGGAAAAAAATTGAGGGTTGCTAGAGGGATGGTGGGTGGGGGTATGGGGGAATTGGGTGATGGTCATCCAGGAGGGCACGTGATATGATAAGCACTGGGTGTTATATTTATATGCAACTGATGAATTATTGAACACTACATCTGAAACTAATGATGTACTACATGCTAGCTAATTAAATTTAAATAAATTAAATTTTTAAAAGTTACAGTAAAATTAAAAGTAAAATGATGACACAAAAATGATATACTATTTATATATTAAACAAAGAAATCGGGTATGGCAATATCAACAACAGTTGAAACTTGCCTTAATATAAAAAGTAATGCTACACAAGATAAAAAGGAATAAATTCTGACATCAAAAACACAAAACATGGGGGAGGGTAGTAAAAATGTAATTTTAGAATGTGTTTGAACTAAGTTGTTATCAACATAAAATAGACTGTTATAAATTTAAGTTGTTCTATGCACGCCTCATGGTAATCAAAAAGCAAAACGTATGGCAGATATATGAAGGATAAAAGGAAGGGAATCTGAGCATACCTTTAGAGAAAATCATCAAATCACAAAAGAAGGGAGCAAGAAAAGAAGAAAGAAACAAAGGAATTATAAAACAGTCAGAAAACAATGAACAAAATAGCAATAAGTGCATAACTATCAATAATTACTTTAAAAGTAAATGGAAGAGCACCTGGGTGGCTCAGTCGGTTAAGCATGTGCCTTCAGCTCAGGTCATGATAACCAGGGTCCTGGGACGGAGTGCCCCATCAGGGTCCCTGCTCAGTGGGAAGTCTGCTTCTCCCTCTCCCTCTCCTCTCCCCCCTGCTCTTGCTCTCTCTCAATCTCTCAAATAAATACATAAAATCTTTAAAAAAATAAAATAAAATAGGGATGCCTGGGTGGCTCAGTCAGTTAAGCATCTGCCTTTGGCTTAGGTCATGATACCAGGGTCCTGGGATCAAGTCCCGCATCAGGCTCCTTGCTCAGTGGGGAGCCTGCTTCTCTCTCTGCCTGCCGCTCCCCCTGCTTGTGCTCTCTCTTTCCCTCCCTTTCTCTCTCTCTCTCTCAAATAAATAAATTAAAACAAAATTAAATAAATAAAATAAATAAAAGTAAGTGAACTAAATTGTCCAATCAAAAGACACAGAATAGTGGAAGGGGTAAAAAAAAAATAAGACCCATCTATAAGCTGCCTACAAAAGACTTACTGCACATGTAAGGACATACATAGATTGAAAGTAAGAGATGGAAAAGATATTCCATGTAAATGGAAACCAAAAGAAAACTGGGATAGCTATACTCATATCACACAAAATAGACTTTAAGACAAACACTGTAATAAGAGACAAAGAAGGTCATTATATAGGGGAGCAATATAAAGAGGTCAATCCAACAAGAGGATATAACATTTTAAATATTTATTTAATAAGTTCTTAATAAATATAAGAAGATTGAAATCATATCAAGCTCTTTTCCAACCTTAATAGTATAAAACTAGAAATAATTTACAAGAAGAAAACTGGAAAATTCAGAAGTATATAAAAGATTAAACATGCTACTGAACAATCAATAGGTCAAAAAAGAAATCAAAAGAGAAATCAAGAAATGTTGAGGCAAATGAAAATAGAACTACATACCCAAACCTAAAGGATGCAGCAAAAGCTGTTCTAAAAGGTAAGTTTGTGTGATAAATGCCTACATTAAAAAGCAAGAAAGATCTCAAATAAACAACCTACCTTGATATCTCAAGGAACTAAAAAAAGAACAAATTAAGCCCAAAGTTTATAGAAGAAAGGAAATAATAAAGATCAGAGTAGAAAAAAATGAGGGACTAAAAACGCAGTAGAAAACATCAATGAAACCAAGAGCTGGTTTTTTGAAAAGATAAACAAAATAAACAAACGGTTGGCTAAACTTACCAAGAAAAAGATAGAGGATTCACATAAATAAAATCAGAAATGAAAGAAGACATGTTACAATTGATACCACATTAATATAAGGAAAATAAGAGACTGCCATGAACATGCAATGAATATGCTAAAAAATTGGACAACCAAGATGAAATACTTAAATTTCTACAAACAGATTTTACATGGGGGGGCGGAGCAAGATGGCGGAGGAGTAGGAGACCTGGATTTCCTCTGGTCTCAGGAATTCAGCTGGATAGGGATCAAACCATTCTGAACACCTACAAATTCAACAGGAGATCGAAGAAAAGAAGAGCAACAACTCTCTCATCAGAAAAGCGACCACTTTCTGGAAGGTAGGACATGCGGAGAAGTGAATCCGAGGCGATATTCGGGAGGATAGACGGCGGGGGAGGGGCCTCCGGCGGCCGCTTCTGGCAAGTGATAGAGCCGCGGAGCACAAAATCGGAACTTTTAAAAGTCTGCGCCGCTGTGGGACGTCACTCTGGTGGCTAAGCGGGGGGTGGAACCCTCCGGGACAGTGTGGTCTCAACCCTCGGGGTCACAGAAAGACCGGGGGTGCCTGAGTGTGGCAGAGCTCCCAGGTATCAGAGCAGGGAAGCCGGCTGCAGAGGCGGAGCCCAGGCGCGGGCTCTCAGCTCGGGATTGCCATAAACCGTGATCTGCGGCAGAGTCGGGCCACTGCTCCTCCAGCAGGGACCCAACAAGCGGCAGATCCGGGGAGACTCACCTTCCTCCCCTGGGAGGAGCTGCACGGGAGTGCGCCACAGGGATCTGCTGGGTTTGGAGACTCCAACCGGGGTCGGGTGCTGGAGATGGAAACGCGCGGTCACAGGCCGGGTGAGCACGGAGTGCGGCTGGAGACCGGGGAGACGGGAGTGACTGACGGCTTTTCTCTGGGGGCTCACTGAGGAGCGGGGCCCCGAGTTCTCGGCTCCTCCGCGGCAGAGATTGGGAGGCCGCCATTTTCACTCTCCGCCTCCAAAGCTGTACGGAAAGCTCGCAGGGAACAAAAGTCCCGGAGAGCAAACCTGAGCAGATTACTTAGCCCGGAGGGGGCAAGGGCGGGGCAATTCTGCCTCCGGCAAAGACATTTGGAAACCATGGCAACAGGCCCCTCCCCAGAAGATCAGCAAGAACAGCCAGCCAAGATCAAGTTTACTGATCAATGAGAACGGCAGAACTCCAGCGCTAAGGGAATACTGCACATAGAATTCATGGCTTTTTTACCATGATTCTGTAGTCTTTCAAAGTTAATTTTTTTTTAACTGTCTTTTTTTCTTTTTGAATTTTTCTTTTTCCCTTTTTCAACCAACATCT
>NW_025411297.1:1679-4939 GCF_002201575.2 Neomonachus schauinslandi | reverse complement strand
AATTGCAGAATTAATCTTCATTGTAAATGGTGGCGAAAAGGCAACATCAGTAAATGGAGAGGATAAAGTTGCTTTATTGGTTTGGTTTCCAAATCATGGAAAGAAAAACACCATATCAGTTCAGTGAGTAAACACACAAAGGTGCTTCTGAGCCAGGAGGCAGAAAACCATTTGTGTTTACTTTTGAAGCTGGTTTTCTGGATGGGTCAAGAATAGAGCATCATGGGCGCCTGGGTGGCTCAGTTGGTTAAGCGACTGCCTTCGGCTCAGGTCATGATCCTGGAGTCCCGGGATCGAGTCCCGCATCGGGCTCCCTGCTCGGCAGGGAGTCTGCTTCTCCCTCTGACCCTCCCCCTCTCATGTGCTCTCTCTCATTCTCTCTCAAATAAATAAATAAAATCTTTAAAAAAAAAAAAAAAAAAAATAAAAAAAAAAAAAAAAAAAAAAGAATAGAGCATCATCATTTCCTTCCATAGTGTGAGGGCAAATTCAGATTCCTTTTCTGTCTTATATGTTCACTTCCTTCCTCCTCTACTTTCTTTGATTGTTATAATTGTCTCTTTTGGGTGGTTCAGTTGCACTCTGTGGAAAATAAAGCAAAAAATATCTATGAGAAAATATAAAATGGACAGGTCTGGAAGAACCTCCTTTTCTAAGATTGTGTAATTAAGGAGACATATTTATTTATTTTTATTTATTTTATTTTATTTTTTTATTATGTTATGTTAATCACCATACATTACATCATTAGTTTTTGATGTAGTGTTCCATGATTCATTGTTTGCATATAACACCCAGGGCTCCATGCAGAACGTACCCTCTTTAATACCCATCACCAGGCTAACCCATCCTCCCACCCCCCTCCCCTCTAGAACCCTCAGTTTGTTTCTCAGAGTCCATCATCTCTCATGGTTCGTCTCCCCCTCCGATTTCCCCTTCATTCTTCCCCTCCTGCTATCTTCTTCTTTTTTTTTCTTAAGATATATTGCATTATTTGTTTCAGAGGTACAGATCTGTGATTCAACAGTCTTGCACAATTCACAGCACTCACCATAGCACATACCCTCCCCAATGTCCATCACCCAGCCACCCTTATCCCTCCCACCCCCCTCCACTCCAGCAACCCTCAGTTTGTTTCCTGAGATTAAGAATTCCTCATATCAGTGAGGTCATATGATACATGTCTTTCTCTGATTGACTTATTTCGCTCGGCATAATACCCTCCAGTTCCATCCACATTGTTGCAAATGGCAAGATTTCATTCCTTTTGATGGCTGCATAATATTCCATTGTGTATATATACCACATCTTCTTTATCCATTCATCTGTCGATGGACATCTTGGCTCTTTCCACAATTTGGCTATTGTGGACATTGCTGGTAATCAAGCTCATTTTTACAAATGATTCTATAACAGAGAATACTAGTGGACTCTTTCCTAGTAGTTATAGTATCTATTTCAATTCTGTTCTAACATTTTCCTTACTGCTACAGTCATTTTTTATTATTATTATTGTTTTACTTATCTGTTTCCAATGCTCATTTTAAAATGCATGAATTCCTAAATCATCATCGTGCAATAGAACTTTCTGAGATGATGGGGAAAATTCCCTATCAGTATTGTTCAGTACAGTAGACACTGGCCATGTGTGGCTACCAAGTGGTTGAAAGATGGCTGGTGAGACTATAGGAATGACTTTTTCATTTTATCTAATTTTAATTAATTTCAATTTAATTTTAAAGGCTAGTTTTAAAGCCACATGTGGCTAGTGGGTACTATACTAGATAGTGCAGCTTTTAGATAAACCCAGAAAACAAGGAGAGCCAATAGCTCTCTCCCCAAAACCTCAGGGGGTGTTTTCATCACAGTGGTGAATAAACAATGATCTGGGTTTAGACCTCTGCCTCACACATTCGGAATCTTGATTTGCCAGCACCTCAAGAGCAAAGCCATGTCCTAGGCATGAAGTCACATTAGCCAGGCTCAGAAAACTGTAGTATAAAGCACAAGGAAATTTTAATTCATAATAGAAATAACTGCTATGCCCAGCTTCTGGCGTCAACATGACCAACACAGTCTCTCCCGACACCAGGTTGCCCAGGAATTAGATAACCAAAGAAGAACTTACACAAATTTACATTATGAAATTACATCATTTGACCCAATTTTAAAAAGTGGGCAAAGGGCTTGAGTAGACATTTCCCCAAAAAGGATACACAAATGGCCAATAAGCACATGAAAAGATGCTCACGATCAGGAATCATTCATGAAATACAAGTCAAAACCAGAATCAGATGCCACTTCACATGCATTAAAATGGCTATTGCCCCCCCCCGCAAAAAAAAAAAAAAGAAAAGGAAAGAACAAGTGTTGGTGTAGATATGTAGAAATTGGTATCCTTCTGCATTATTGGTAGGAATGCAAAATGGCACAACCACTATGGAGGACATTTTGGCAGTTTCTCAAAAGTTAAATATGGAATTACCATGTGATCTAGCAATTCCACTTGTAAGTATACACCCAAACAAATAGAAACCAGGGACTCAAATACATGTTCACCCATGTTCACAGCAGCATTATTCACAAGGTGGAAACAACCCAAATGCCCATCAACAGATTAATGAGTAAACAAAACGTAGTATAGCTACAATAGAATATAATTCATCCCTAAAAAGGAATAAAACTGTAGGGGCACCTGGGTGGCTCAGTTGGTTAAACATCTGCCTTTGGCTTAGGTCATGACCTCGGGGTCCTGGGAATGAGCCCTGCGTTGCGCTCCCTGCTCAGGGGGAATCTGCTTTTCCCTCTCTCTCTGCTCCTCCCTCTCTCTCTCTCTCTCTCTCTCTCTCTCAAATAGATTAATTTAGGGGCGCCTGGGTGGTTCAGTCGGTTAAGCGTCTGCCTTCAGCTCAGGTCATGATCCTGGGGTCCTGGGATCAAGCCCTATGTGGGGCTCCCTGCTGAGTGGGGAGCCTGCTTCTCCCTCTTCCTCTGCCTGCCACTCCTGCTTGTGTTCTCTCTGTGTCAAATAAATAGTCTTTTTTTAAAGATTAATTAATTAATTTTTAAAAACCTTTTTAAAAAAAGGAATAAAACTCTGATGCACACTACAACATGGGTGAAAACATTATGCCAAATGAAAGAAGACAGATAAAGGGACAAATACTGCATTTTCCACTTATTTGGGGTATCTAGAATAGGTAAATTCAGAGAAACAAAGAGTAGTCCTTGTCAGGGGCTAAGAGGAGAGGAAATGGGAA
>NW_025411297.1:0-1669 GCF_002201575.2 Neomonachus schauinslandi | reverse complement strand
TCCAGAGTGTCATATAGTTGGACTCATTCACTATGTAACATTTCCAAACTGGCGTTTCCACTTAGCAATATGCATTAAGTTTTCTCCATGTCTGTGGCTTCTGAATAATATTCAATTGTATGGATGACCCACAGCTCTCCAACCACATCTTGAAGGACATTTTGGTTGCTACCAGTTTGGGAAATTGTGACTAGAACTGCTATCAACATTCAATGTGCCGGTTTTGGTGTGAGCATGTTTTCAACCCCCAAGTGTGATTACTTGATCATATGGTAGGTCTGTTTTTAACTTTGTAAGAACTGCCAAACCAAAATCCAAAGTGGATTTCGCATTACCACTAGCAATGACTGAGAGTTCCTGTTGCTCCACATTCTTGCCAGATATGTTACTGTTAGTTTGGGTTTGATTTAGTCATTTTAATAGCTGGGTGGTGTTCAACTAGCACTTTATATAAGTAGAAAGGCCTGACTATAGTATCTGTACTTTATGTGTTTTTAAGATTTATTTATTTATTTATTTATTTATTTATTTAAGAGAGAGAGAGCATGAACAGGGTGAGGGGCAGAGGGAGAGGGAAAGAGAATCTCAAGCAGACTCCCCACTGAGTGCAGATCCCGACAGGGGGCTCGATCTCACAAACCTGAGATCATGACCTAAGCCAAAACCAAGAGTCAGATACTCAATTGACTGAGCCACCCAGGCACCCTGGTACCTGTACTTTAAAAAAAAAAAAAAAAAGGTTTTTTTATTTGAGTAGAGTTGACATAACGTTGCATTAGTTTCAGGTGTACACCATAGTGATTCAACTTCTCCATATGTTATGCTGTGTTCACCACAAGTCTGTCACATCTGTCACCATACTTTTTAAGGAATAAAGGAAAGGGTGTTTTATTTCAAGTTAAAGTCCTTTGTGATGATTGCAAGTAATTGGTTGTATATAAACATCATGGGAGACAGAGGTTTGGGTGTTTCCATTTCACACCTTTTTCAGGTTTTGTAGCCACAGTTCGTTAACAGTTTCATGGATAAGAAAGCCAATGACATGACCCTACAAATAACCATTGATGTTGTTGACAAAAGCTCTTAGAGAACTTAATCCTATCTGAATACAAGTGGGGAAATGATTGCATGGCCTCTGCTGAGAGTATTGATGATGTTTGACAGTATCATGATTGAGATTCTGACCAGGAACCCAAGCACACCTGGATCCTACCCTGCCAGACACCCTTCCTCCAATGGGCTTCCCAAAGATGTGATTTACCAAGAACAACAGCAGATGAAAGTCAGAGAGTATCATGTGATTAACAGCTACTCAACTCTTCCTGATGAGCTGGTGTGAAAATTGTGCTGGAGGTTTGGGGGATCACACATCTGCAAGTCCACACATCTGCCCACACATGGCTGGGCCCAGAATGCAAAATGACCACCCAGGTCCAGTCCATCTCAGCCTTTCTTTTGTCTTTCCTCTAGGTCAGCTTCATTCTATATGAGGCTCTCTGCTGGGGAGCCTGCATATTCGGGTGTGCACCCCACCTGCTTAGCAACCACAGAAGAGAGTGTTCGTTCTCCACAGGTCCAATGAATGTCCTGGGATAACTCTGATCTAGTCTGATTTGGATCACACACTCATTCCCAAATCTATCTCTGGACAGGAATATGGAACATGCTT
>NW_025411296.1:0-4943 GCF_002201575.2 Neomonachus schauinslandi | reverse complement strand
CCTGAAAGACATGCCACTGATGTGAGTTGGTCCCTCCACACAAACCTTACAAAGGAGGTCTGCTGTGTCTCAGTATCAGAAAATATTACTGAACATCTAAGATGTGCCAAGGTGCTAGGGACAGAGAAGCACAGTGTGCTATTCAGCAGCAGCATTTTTATAATGGGTGTTTTTATTAATGCCCAAGAGTTAAAATTTGCAGGGAGATGGACAGGAAACCCCATAGTAGTGTCAGGCAGCAAGACCAGGAGTGCTCATGCAGCAGGTTACAGTAAGCGTTAAATGTAGCAAGCAGCCAGGGACACTAGAGGGCAGCACCTGCCCACCCAATGCTCCTGGTCCAGCGCCCTCTTAGTGACTTTTTATTAAAGATTTTATTTATTTGTCAGAGAGCGAAAGCACGAGCACAAGCAGGGGCAGCAGCAGGCAGAGGCAGAAGCAGGCTCCCCACTGAGCAAGGAGCCTGAGGAGGGACTTGATCCGAGGACCCTGGGATCATGACCTGAACCAAAGGCAGACGCTTAGAAGGCAGACGATTAACCGACTGAGCCACCCAGGTGTCCCCTTAATGACTAACTTTAAAAGGTCATCTGTTCTAATGGCTCTCAATTCTGGCCTTACATCAGAATCACTGGGAAGCCTGTAAAAATACAGATTTCCTGGCCTCAGCCCAGACAAGGAGTCAGAATATCTAGGGGCAGAGTCCAACACTCTATATATTAAGTATCAAAAATAATCATCAAGCAATACAGCACCAAGGTCTGGGTGTATATTTAGGAGATACTGGCAACAGCCCCTCCCACCCTCCGGTTTTACTGAGATATAATTGACATATAACATTGTATTAAAGTGTACAACATAATGATTTATATATACATTGAGAAATGATTACCACTTAAGTTTAACATCCATCTCCTCACAGTTACGATTTTTCTCGTGATGAAAACCTTTAAATTAAATCTACTCTCTCAGCAGCTCTCAAATATACAATATAAAGTATTAAATATAGTCACCATGCTGTATATTAGATCCCCAGAACTTACTAATCTTCTAACTGGAAGTTGGTACCTTTTACCACATTCTCCCCTTTCCTCCACCCTTCACCCACTGCCACTGACAGCCACCAATCTGTTTTCTGTTTCTATGAGTTTAGGAGTTTTTTTTAGATTACATATATAAGTGAAATAATACAGTATTTGTCTTTCACTGTTTATTTTCACTCAACATAATGCCCTCAAGATTTATCTATGTGGTTGCAAAAGGCAAGATTTCCTTTTTATGCCTCAATAACATTCCATTGTGTATATATATGTACCATATCTTCTTGTCCATTCATCTATTGATGGGCACTTGGGTTGTTTCCATGTCTTGGCTACTGTAAATAGTGCTGCAATGAACATGGGAGTGCAGATAATGATTTTGTTTCCTTCAGGTATATACCCATAAGTGGGACTGCTGGACTAAATGGTAGTTTTATATTTAATTTTTTGAGGAACCTCCATACTGTTTTCCATAGTGGCTACACCAATTTACATGTCCACCAGCGGGGCACAAGGGTGCCCTTTTCTCACCAGCATTTGTTATCTCTTGTCTTTTTGATGACAGCCATTCTAACACATTTGAGATGATGTTTCATTGCTTCTCCTTCTCCCTTTGCCTCTCCCCTGACTCATGCGTTTTCTCTCTCTCTCCTCTCTCAAAAATAAATAAAAATCTTAAAAAAATAAAAAAAATTAAAAAGAAGAAATAGGAAAGTACGTGGAAGCAAATGAGAATGAATACATGACAGTCCAAAACCTTTAGGATGCAGCAAAGGCAGTCCTAAGGGAAGTATATCGCAATACAGGCCAACCTCAAGAAGCAAGAGAAGTCTCAAATACACAACCTAAGCTTACACCTAAAGGAGCTAGAAATGGAACAGCAAATAAAGCCTAAATCCAGCAGAAGAAGGGAAATAATAAAGATCAGAGCAGAGATAAATGATACAGAAACAAACAAAAAAGTAGAACAGATCAATGAAACTAAGAGCTGGTTCCTTAGCCAGACTTACCAAAAAGAAAAGAGAAACGACCCAAATAAATAAAATCATGAATGAAAGAGGAGACATCACAGCCAACACCACAAAAATACAAATCATAAGAGATTATGAAAAATTACACACACACACACACACATACACACACACGGAATACTACTCAGCCATCAAAAAGATGAAATCTTGCCATTTGCAATGACGTGGATGGAACTAGAGTGTATTATGCTAAGCGAAATAAGTCTGTCAGAGAAAGACAAATACCATATGATTTCACTCATATGTGGAATTTAAGAAACAAAACATGAACATAGGGGAAGGGAAGGAAAAATAAAGTAAGATGAAATCAGAGAGGGAGACAAACCATAAGAGACTCTTAACTATAGGAAACAAACTGAGGGTTGCTGGGGGGGAGGTAGGTAGGGGGATGAGATAACTGGGTGATGGGCATTAAGGAGGGCACTTGATATAATGAGCACTGGGTATTATATATAACTGATGAATCACTAAATTCTACCCCTGAAACTAATAATACACTATATGTTAATTAAA
The DNA here is from genome assembly GCF_002201575.2 of Neomonachus schauinslandi. Taxonomy (NCBI): domain Eukaryota; kingdom Metazoa; phylum Chordata; class Mammalia; order Carnivora; family Phocidae; genus Neomonachus; species Neomonachus schauinslandi. Next base: position 2,359 of record NW_025411296.1, on the reverse strand, counting down.
TTGAATTTAAATTAATTTTTAAAATACACCTTTTTTCTCATTTAAAGAAATGCTACTAAATGTTCTGAAAATGACAGATTTCAGTTAAAAAGGAAAGAGCTCTCATGGGAAGGGTGGAGTGAAAGGGGTGACAGCAAAAGACTCATAAAATTTAAACCGATTCTATGTGATGATATTATGAAATATCCTCCTATAGTAGGTAAGTTTGGTTATCTCTAGCAATGACCTAACATAGAACTATATATGGAGGTTAAGAAATCAGGAACACAAGGAAGAAAGAGGAACCTTTCTAAGATTGTCCCATTCACACTCCTGGCTTGATGACAGGCTCATCACTCTGACTAGAATATAACTTTCAATGTATATAAACTTGTAAGAAGAGAATGCCCTGCCAGCAAATGGGAGTATGACAGGTCACTTGGGATTATATTTCCCAGTGTAAATGAGTATATTAGTATTATAATTTATGTCTCACATTCTTTTTTTAAGATTTTTTAAAAATTTAATTTAATTTTATTATGTTAGGTTAGTCACCATACATCATTAGTTTTTGATGTGGTGATCCCAGATTTTATTTTTAATTAATCTCTACACCCAATATGGGGCTCCAACTCACCACCCTGAGATCAAAAGTTGCATGCTCCAATGACTGACCCAGCCAGGTGCCCCACATTCTTTTCCATTTAATTACAGTTTGTCCATTCTGAAGAAACCAATTGGCTCACAGAACTTTGACAAGATGGAATCTTTCTACTTGTAAAGCTGAGAAACGCTGACTCCTACTTCACCCTCCTTTCTGTTCTTCCTAGTTGGTAGTTTCCATCCTCCCAGCCAGCTGCAGAGGCAGGGAGAGCAATCCTAAACATCAGGCTACTGCAATGACCACAATCCCCAGCATCCTCAGAGGAGAGTGAGTGCCACTGTTTCTCAGTCTCAGCTGCCTTCCTCTTAGGTGCCTTAGTTTTCTCCCATTAGTATCAAGTATTATCTATTAAAAACTATTTAATGAGGGGCGCCTGGGTGGCTCAGTTGATTAAGCGACTGCCTTCGGCTCAGGTCATGATCCTGGAGTCCCTGGATCGAGTCCCTGGATCGAGTCCCGCATTGGGCTCCCTGCTCAGCAGGGAGTCTGCTTCTCCCTCTGACCCTCCCCCCTCTCATGTGCTCTCTCTCTCAGTCTCTCTCTCTCAAATAAATAAAATCTTTAAAAAAATAAAAATAAAAACTATTTAATGAATAAAGCATGAGGAGTAATAAATGTTATCTAGAAGTGAATCCTGATCACTTGAAAGTTGTATGTTTTCAGCTTGGTAGGAAATAATAGGTAGTTATATAAAAATACTCAAAAGATCTCATAGTGTGCCTCATACAGACAAACTACTATATAAGTGTCCTATAAAGAGGAGAGAGATTATTTTTGGCTGAAGTGATCTGGGAAAGCTTCATGTAGAAAATTGCATTTAATCTACTGCTTGAAGCAGAGAGAAAATTATAATGTGTGGAATTGGAAGAGAAAGTGATCCAAATGCAGGAGTCAGTACGTACATAGAGTTTGCTGGTGTTTCTGTGTAATGATATGTGGGGATAACAGAAGGATTCTTGAAATATTTATTTTACTCTGGATACATTTTATTTTGTATAAATTTTATCTCAGTGCAGTGAGGTTTAGACTTCATTTTGTCTTTGTGTGGTAACTGAGGTTTTGGATATCTCCTTGCGGCTGTATTTTTCTGCATGATGTGGACATAAACTGTGGAGACAGGTCTCCTGAATCTGACCATATGTGTTTCTAGGTATAAACGTCTGTGTGGGTGCATTTCTCTGCAGATATTTTGGTCTTTGTGGGTGTGTGCACATGCAGTCCTGAGACGATAGGAAGAAAAGACAGAGGAAGGATTAGAAGGGTGGCAGGGCAGGGGGGAAGAAAGTGAGCTGTTGACGGGAACCTGTCTGAAGCCCAAATATGAAACTGCTATACATTATTAGTAATTTAAGTAGTTGATAATTCATTGTCACATGGACCTCAGAAGTTCTTTTTCTAATAAAACATTTATTGGTAAAAGGCTATTTTTTATCCATCAAAATGCCATTTTTTATCCATCACATTTATCTCTTTTCATTGTCCTTCCTTTCATCCAATTTACCCCTCTTTTTGGAGGTTTTTCTTTTAATTTCTTTTTTTTTTTTTTTTTGCTCTCAAAAATAAAGTTTTATTTCTTCCTTTCCTTTCTTAGCCTTCCAGTTCTATCCCTTTCTTCATTGAAATTTTCTCTTTCTGTTTTTTCCTTTCTCTTCAATGTATGGTGCTAATGCCATACCCCACCCATACCTGAGAATCGATTGTTTTTTTTTTTTTTTT
>NW_025411295.1:0-4946 GCF_002201575.2 Neomonachus schauinslandi | reverse complement strand
TGAGAGAAAGAGAAAAAGAGAGAGAGAGAAGGAGCGGTGTGGGGGGGCAGCGGAGGGAAAGGGAGAAGTAGACTCCCCGCTGAGCAGGGATCCTGATGCGGGGCTCGATCCCAGGACCCCAGGATCATGACCTGAGCCGAAAGCAGACGCTTAACTGAGTGAGCCACACAGGCGCCCCTATATTAGAACTATGAGTTTAATGTTTACGTTTTATACACTTTTGTTTTTATTTGTTGTTTTCTTTATGTTCTTAACATTTGTATTTGAAATGGAGCATATATTTAGTTCACTACTTAAGAAATGTCTGTAAGTGGCAGGGGTGGGGGGAGAGGAGGAAGATGGTCAAAGGTACAAACTGCCAGTTGTAAGATAAATAAACACCGGGGATATAATGTACAACATGAGGACTAGAGTTAACACCACCATACAGTATATTTGGAAGTTGCTAAGACAATAGATTCTAAAAGTTCTCAACACAAGGAAAAAAAAGTTTGTAACTATATGAAGAGATGTATGTTAACAAAACTTTCCTTCTGAATGCCAATTATAGCTGAACCAAGAAGGAGGTCATTGAAATAAAAACTTAGATATAAAAGTTTGCATTTTTCTGTAATCCACCTGAATTTAACTCTAGTCTTTTTTGTCTTTCTAGAGAAATAGAATAAATCATGATGCAGCACAGGAAACACTTTGCACAGAGCCTGGGCCATTGTAGATTATTTAGTAGGTGATAACGGCTTTCATTATCATTAATTATCTCCCTAGAGAAAATGAGCACGTTTCCCCAAGCATTTTCACCTACGTTTCTGTAACTAATGCCCATCACCACCTAAGACAAAAGAATAACCACAGCCCCAGGCTGCATTAGGTTCCAGCAGAGCAGGTTTATACAGAGCACGGCTCTCTCTACAGCCCTGTATACTTTTCTCCATGTAAGCATCTCTCTGTACCTCCCCCTCTCCTCCAACCTATCCCAGATTTTTCTCACAGAAAAAGGAACATGCTTTAAGAAGGTAATAACTTCATTCCTTAGCCCTCTGTTTGTAAAGGAGAGGGTGGTGCTTTGATTTGAGGAAATGAAATTCTAATGGTTGTATTTCAAGCACTCTTGGGGTGTGAATGTGCCTAATACTTTTGAACGATGGGAAGTATCCTCCTCCCCTACTATGTCACCCAAAGAGTCTCTTCTGCTTGAAGAACCCTGCAAGAAAACACCAACATTCATTCTGTACATATTTATAGGACCTGCTATGCACAGCTATGGGCTAGTCACAAACTTCCCCGTGTATAAGAAAATCCTCAACATCCCATGTTGATGGAGAAGAATAGAGCTCCATAGTCTCTAAAATTTTCTTTAAAAGACCTGGGAGACCATCATGTAAAAACGCATCCGAGTTCATGCAGTAAGGCACAGGAAGTGAGCATATTCCAAACTAGAAAGCAAAATTAAATGATCTTCCGTGCCCTAGAGTCTGAACTGAGAATCACCTGTCAGCCTTCATTTGAACTTCACCTTTGATGCTTCTCGCAAAGCAACATTTCTTAGACTGATTCAGACTCTTCAGCTTCACAAAAGTCACAGAACTCTCTTCTTTGCCAGGAGCTACGTTCATCACACGGAGTGTGAGGCTGGTTATTGGCTTTCTTGATACATTCATGCCAAAAGATTGTGTCCTCAACCCATTTCTCTCCTACAGTATGCGCTCAATTCTTCCACTTGACGAGGCAAAGAAACAACTAGTCCCTCCCTACTCAGGGGAGAGGAACAGGATCTATCCCACGTGGACCTTTGTAAAGGGACCTGATTAGCCCAGGCAACACTGTGCTAGGGTCATAGAGGAACCCAGCCTTAGGACTTAGTTCACCTGTTTCATCCATTCTAGCCTGATTTTTCTTACATTAATCTCCGGTGCCCTGATCCCCACTTGGCTTGTGTATACCTAACATCCAACATCCAGTCTCTCTGGCTTTGTTAGCCCTTTATTGACCTACTTTTCTGGTGCAATTTTAGCCTTCCCCACAAACATATATTCTATATTTAGTTGCTCACCCTAGGCACTAAAACTGTAGGTAATTATATTTCTACCACCAGCCCATCTCAAAAGACTAATTAGTCTTAGTCTCCTTCCATCCAGCTCCAAATTATTCCAAACAAAAAGCCATTATTATACTTAATTATGAGTTACTGATGGATTCTTATCAAATTCAGTAAAAACAAAAGAATGATCACTGCCTTATTATTTAATATCATTCTGCAATGTCTGTCTAGTGTTAAAGAGAGAAAGAGATACCATTGAGAAATTAAGACATAAATATTGTCATTTTCCATGAGTAGATGTTTGTGCTTAGAAAATACAAATGAATCAACAAGAACTGTTAAAATGTCTGATAAAAGGTGAACTTAAGACTTGAAACCATAAAACTGTTAGAAGAAAACATAGGCAGTAAGCTCCCTGACAATGGTCTTAGAGATGATTTTTTGGAATAACACCAAAAGCAAAGGCAAAATTAAACAAGTGAGAATACATCAAACTAAAAAGCTTTTGAATAGCAAAGGAAACCATCAACAAAATGAAAAGAAAACATACTGAATGGGAGAAAATATTTGTAAATCATATATTTATAAATCATATATATACATATATTTGTAAATCATATATTTCTCTTTCTAAGAGAACAAATCTTAAAAGTTCCCATCACAAGAAAAAAGTTTGTAACTACGTGTGGTGATGGATGTTAACTAGACTTATTGAGGTGATCATTTCACAATATACACAAATATTGAATCATTATGTTGTACACCTGAAACTAATATAATGTTAAATGCCAAGTATACTTCAATTAAAAAAAAAAAGAGATCTGATGATCCCACATTTGGAAGGAAATCTATCAACAAAGTGGTTGGATACACTATTTATAAAATTAATGGTTCACATCAAAACATTTTGGTGAAGTGGAAGAAAGCAATCACAAAACAGCATATCTTTTACTCCCATTTATATGAAATGTTCAGAATAGGTAAATCTGTAGTGACAGAAAGTAGATTAGCAGTTGCCAGGGGTTCAGAGTTGGGGGGGCATAAAAGGAGGAGAGAAGAATAGGGAGTGACTGCTAATGGGTACAAGCTTTCTTTTGGAGGTGATGAAAATGTTTTAAAATTAGATTATGGTGATGGCTGCACAACTCTGTAAATACACTATAAACCAGTGAACTGTAGGCTTTAAACGAGTGAATTTTATGCAATGTAAATTATACCTTTAAAGCTGATTGGGGCACCTGGCTGGCTTAGCCGAACAAGCTACTCTTGATCTCGGGGTCATGAGTTTGAGCCCCACGTTGGGTGTAGACACCACTTAAATAAATAAAAAAGTAAAAAAAAACCCCAAAGGATTCCATGGATACCCAAATATTCTTGAAATATGACAAAATTGATTCCATATTCTAAGGACATAAAGTATAATACTTAGGAATCACTTAGTTGTATGAGAAAGAAATATAACCTGCAAAAGTAAAATTATAAAACTTTGAGATACATAAAATAAGACATAAGTGGATCAAGAGGTATTCTTGAATAGGAAGACTGAATATTATAAATGATACAAATTTCAAAATTCATGAATAATTTTCCAACCAGTTCAATTTTAATAAAAATACCAAGGGGGGCCTTTTGGAGTGGCAGTAAACAAAATTATTCTAAAATTTACCTGAAAGAATAAGAAAGAAATGGGAAAATTGCTTGTTAATACAAAAGGTAATGACAATCTCCTTGACTTTTCCAAGGGTTTTATAAGCTCCTAAATCCTTTTATTAAATCCCTATATGTTTGAAACACCTAGAGTAGTTTGTTTTCTTACTTGAATCTGAGCTCCTACAAAATATAGCTAAATCAGGTGTAAGTTTTAGAAAAATCTTTTCTTTTGTCTCAGATGAGGTACTATAATATCACGGAAGAGATTGTTTCAAAAGTTAAATAGATTTAAAAACTTGCTCCATAGCTGGAAAGGGACTTGTTACCTGTATCCTCAACTGGCCTCCAGAGGGCAGCAGAGTCATTTATCCTTAACCAAAATTACCTCTTAACCCAAGTGTTTACTTTGGTTATTTATTTATTTATTTTTTTCCTAACAGTCTTCTGTTTTTTTCTTGTGACTGAGCTTCCGCAAACTGGGTGGCCAGGATTAGGCAGACTATCTGAGGTCATGGATCAAAACAATGATAACAACCAAAGGGATGATTCAAATAATCACTTTTATATCATTAAAGCAATTCTTTAATTAGATAAACCAACTACAATTAATACACTGATTAAGTATATTTTACTAGAACATGTTTAAGAAAAACTGATGAATAGAAAGCATTTAATCATTTCCGGGCTTTCTACTTTAAGAAGTACAAGAAGTACATATAAAGAGTGATAGTCACTTATTCTGCCACATTATTTTTAAGTTTATTTGTTTATTTATTTTTGGTAATCTCTACGCCCAATGTGGGGCTCAAACTCATGACCCCAAGATCAAAAGTCGCATACTCTTTCAACTGAGCCAGCCAGGTGCTCCATTCTGCCATATTTTCTGAGCATTTGATACATACTAGACATATATCAGTGTCCCAGAAATTGTTGAAAACACAAAAGATTAGGAAAGCATATTAAAAAAAAAAATCATGGGATTCTGACTTACTCTTCCACTGTAAACAACAAAAATTCTGGATAGGATAGGTGAAGTGCATCTATAAGCTGACAAAGAAAGGAGTACTTAGGCTAAAAGGAAGTGAATGCAGAAATCCAGAGAGGTGTGCAGCACACTGAAGCTGGCTTTCATTCCAGGGCATTGCCAACCCAGGGACATGTGAACTTTGGTTTGCTCCTCAGCAGGACACAGAGAAGAGACATCACCTCCGTCCCCCTCAAGGTGGCAATTCTAATTCTAAATAATAGGAGGCCTCCT
>NW_025411294.1:0-4949 GCF_002201575.2 Neomonachus schauinslandi | reverse complement strand
ACAGGGGAACAGTCTGACGGGGGAACAGTCTGACGGGGGAACAGTCTGACAGGGGAACAGTCTGATGGGGGAACGGTCTGATGGGGGAACGGTCTAATGGGGGAACAGTCTGATGGGGGAACGGTCTGATGGGGGAACAGTCTGAAGGGGGAATGGTCTGATGGGGGAACAGTCTGATGGGGGAACGGTCTGAAGGGGGGGAACAGTCTCACAGGGGAACAGTCTGACGGGGGAACAGTCTGACGGGGGAACAGTCTGACGGGGGAACAGTCTGATGGGGGAACGGTCTGATGGGGGAACGGTCTGATGGGGGAATGGTCTGATGGGGGGAACGGTCTGATGGGGGAACAGTCTGATGGGGGAACAGTCTGAAGGGGGGAACAGTCTGACAGGGGAACAGTCTGACGGGGGAACAGTCTGACGGGGGAACGGTCTGATGGGGGAACGGTCTGATGGGGAAACAGTCTGAACGGGGAAACAGTCTGACAGGGGAACAGTCTGAACGGGGGAATGGTCTGTTGGGGGAACAGTCTGATGGGGGAACAGGCTACCAGGGGGAAGAGTCTGAAGGGGGAACAGTCTGACGGCTTCTCAGAAAGTTAGACCCAGTGTCACCTTCGGACCCAGCAAGTCCACAGCTGGGTGTCCGTCCTGGAGGATTGCAAACAGGGACTCAAACGGACAGGTGGACACACAGGTTTTCGGCAGCGCTGCTCACGAGAACGAAGGTGGCAGGGCTCCAGTGTGCATGAGCGGGTGACCAGGTGAAGGAATCGGGGCAGGTCCCCATGGCGGGATGGAGAGGGAAGCCCTGACAGGCCCACTGCGGTGTGCAGGCCTGGGAGGCGGCCAGGACACCCAGACCCCAAAGGCCACACACTGTGGGTCCATCTGTGGAGCCGCCCAAGGAGGCGAAGCCACGGAGAGAGCACATGGACTGCGGCCGCCTGGGGCTGGAGCGGAGGTGGACACGGAGGTGGCCTCGGAGTGGCCGTGGGCGGTCAGGGGCCCCGCGAGGCCAGCGAAGATGCCCCGGGGCCGGGCAGAGGTGACGGCTGCCCAACATCACGCGGTACGACCCGCCCCGAGGTGTTCGCTTTAACACGGTTAATTGTATGTTTGTGGACCTCACCTCCAGGAGAAAGGAAAACAGAGAGAAAGAAGTGGCCCCCCAAGGCCAGCGGCCACCACCACAGCCCCTGCCGCACGAGCCCGTGGCCTCTCGCCGGCTCCGGGAGGGACAGGGAGCGCGTGTCCGCGGAGGGGAGCAGGCGGCGCAGGCCCCCGCGCGCGGTGTCCTGCGGGGATTAGGGGGTGCAGCGCCCCCGGCCATTTCCTGCAGGCTCTCCTGGCGTCCGGCTGTGCTGGGCAGGCCCGCCATTCCCTGCAAGTTTCTGTCTCTTTAATAAAGATTAAGATGTCAGAGGGCCAGCGTTGCACAAAATCCCACTTTTATTAACTTCTCATTACCAGCTGAAGGGCGAAGCCCATTCCCGAGCTTCTGAAGCAGTGAAGGGAAAGCAGTTATTAAATATGCATTTATGATGACTACAGCCTCCGGCAGTGCACGCTGACTCAGCGACGGGCCGCGGGCCTCCCTGGCTGGACGCAAGACAATGGGGACCTCGGGCCAAGAGTGAGGAGGGTGGGGGCTCCCACCGTGGTGAGGGCATCATGGAGCGGGAGGGTCCCAGGCCCACACCAGAGACTGACCCCACATGTACTGTGCAGTCCTGATGGCGTGCCGTTGCCTCCCCCAGCCCCCAGCCTAGGCCTCCCAGGATGGACCCCACAGTCCACCTGCTCTGGGCCTCTGGTAGGGCCTCTGGTCGGCTTCACCAGGAACCCCAGACGGGTCTCCCTGAACCACAGGCCACCGTGCACATTCTCACAGGGAAACATGCCATCCACACTCCCCGCCTGCTTGTGCTGAGCTCTACCCACCCTCAGGGAAACGCTCTTGTCCAGGCCATGGTCACACGGCCCCACTCGAGGGCAGTGGGTGGGTGGGGATGTCCTCCCCCCACCTCCTCTCTGCTGGTCTCAGTCACCAGAGCTGCTCGGGCTCCTGCCTGGCCCCTTCCACTTTTGTATCCCCTGGGGAGTGGCCCCAGCCCCAGGGTTTCCCGAGCTTGGAAATCCACATCCATCGTCCTAGCTGATGTCCTTCTGGCACATCTGTCTAAGGGGCATCTCAGAAGTAAGATGTACCAAGCTGACATGTCCGTTTCTACTTGTCTGCATGCCCACTCCCACCTCCAGGCTCCCCTTGCAAGTGGCAGCACCTCAGCCCGGTCCCTGGAGCTGTCCTCTCGTCTTCCATCTATTGAAGCTTCTCACCCTGAAGTATCCCAGATACAGCCATCTCCCCACCCCTACCCTTGACTCCCCACACCCCCTGCTCCCCACCGGGCACCCTCCACAACACCCCTCCCTGCCCACCCCTGCACTCAGGGGCCTCAGCTGCATGCCCTCTGCCTGCGATGCTCTTGGCTTGGTCCCATTAGGTCTCACTCCCCCAGGCCTCGGGGAGCTCCTCCAATGCCCCCCAGAGGTGCCCTGGGGACACCGCCTGTGTTCCTGTCCCACTGCCCAGGTCTGCCGAGCCCGTCGGCAGCATTTCTGGTCACTTGCAACTGCTCACATGCTGACTTTGTATTTGTGCTTTATTTGCCCCTTTGGTGATGTTATAGACTGAATGCTTATGTCCCCCCCAAATTCATATGTTGAAACCCTAATCCCCAGGGTGATGGTTTTTGGAGCTGATTAGGTTTAGATGAGGTCCGGGGGGTGGGCCCCACGATGGTAACAGAACCCTCACAAGAAAAGATGCTGGAGAACTTGCTCCTCTGCTCGTCTCTCCCTGTCTCTGCTGTTTGAGGACACCGTGAGGAGACGGCCATCTGCAAACTAGGAAGAGGGTCCTCACCAGACACGGACTCTGCTGGGGTCTTGCTCTTGGACTCATAGCCCCCAGAACCGCGAGAGAAATGTTTGTGTTTAGGCAGTCCTGTCTGTGGCCGGTTGTCGGAAGGGCAGAGCCCACCGAGGGCCGCGGGCGAAGACCTCACTGTTCACAGCCGCGGCTTGGAGCTCGACGTCCCCGACGGGAGTATGTGGTGGGTCAGTGCTCCTGCACACGGCAGTCACTACAGCCCGCGGCGACAACTGGCTGTTGTCGCCCTGGGCATTGCTTGCAGGGGCTTCACAGAATCCCTTCCCTGCAGATAGCACCCCCTCCATGGCATTCCAGCCTGCTTGTCCAGTTCTGAGAACAGGGTACCCAGGAGCTGAGGCAGGTGGGGGCGCCTAGGGAGGCTTGGACCCATGTCATCTCTAATTAGGTGGGTCTGTCGGGCGCCTTGCAATCTGCTGGGTTTGCTTTTCCCAGCTGGCTGGCTCTGCCTTGGATGGGCAGCCACTAACTCACATGTGGGGTGCTGATCCCCAGACTCCCCTGTGCTAACAGAATAATGCTGAGTCTCTCTGGGGAAGAAGGGAGCCCTGGGTCCTCAGAGTCCAGGGACCCACCCAGGTGAGCAAACAGACACTTGTTGAGGAGCATCAAGTCCTCCTGCTCAGGAGCACAGAGCCAGACGACCTGGCTTCACACCCTGGCTCTGCCTCTCACAGCTGTGTGACATTGGGCCGGTTACTTAACCTCTCTGTGCCAGTCTTTTGTAGCAAGTGTAAGTGCCCAAGAAAACATTAGCCACATGCACAGGCAGATCCCATGCTCGGTCTTGCCCCCAGAAAATACCCTGCAGTGGGGCCTTCAATTCAGCTGTGGGGGGGTGGGGTAGATGGCTTAGAAAGGAAAGGGGACGGACAGTACAGCACTGCCCCTTCCCATCAGGCCCCTCGTGGCCCCGGATGGCAGCAGGACAGGCTCCCTTTGGCCAAAGAGACAAACAGCCTGCAGCCCAGACCCACCATCAGCTGAGAAACCAGCCCCACGGGGGACGTTTCTGGATTGGGTCCTGGGAGGATGACACTGGCTCTGAAGGAAATGCCCCGTGCACGGGGCAGGCCGTGCTGTCGCAGACCTGAGCCCCCGGCGTGTCGGCGGAGGGGCGCCCAGGCAGGCCTGCCCGGGAGCCCGGCTGCTGCGGAGTGTGGTCCTCACCCGCCCCGGGGCTCAACAGCCTGTGCTCGGCCTGTTTACCTAGGGGGTGAAAAGGCTTCTCCCTGCTGTGTAAATAGACTTTGCAAAGGCCTCTGCTTTCTCACCCGCTACAGCTTTCTGGACGCACATTATGAATTGGCGGGCTTATCGGGAGGGCCGTCTGGCAGTTAAAAGATGTTTCCCCGCATTGTGAGGCTGCATGGAAACCAAGTCATGTCAGCCCCAAGGACAAAGGAACTCAAGTGTTTGAAATGCAAAAATATTTTGACCCGACTACATCATTTTTCAAAGGAAAAAAGTAATTCACGGCTCACAATTCACTTGCTATCTTGCAGGAAGTCCTGTATTTCTTATTAACTCCCCACGGCCTGCTTCTCTGTGTGAGAGGTCATGTTGGAGGGCCAGTAAGTGCGGGACGTTTATGACTTTCCTTTCCGTCTCTTCCTGTTGTTTTTTTTTTAGTGCTGCCTCATGTTTGTGAGGTGCCTGCCAGTGCACTGCTCCAGGCCGTATCTCTGGGCTCCTCCCAGACCAGAAACTTGAGTGGGGTACAGAGTGTCCGCCCTATGTTGCCAGGTCAGAAACCAAGGTCCTGAGAGGATAAGTGACCTTCCCCAGGTCACACCAACTGATGGTAGATGGAGTTTCAGGGGTCTTCTGATCCCTCTGTGGATGTCCTCTCCTGGACTCTTGGCTCCCCCATGTAATGATTGTGTCTGCATGGGACCTCAAAGGCTCATCACCACCATCACCACCATCACCATCACCATCACCATCATCATCATCACCATCACCATCATCATCACCATCATCACCATCACCA
>NW_025411293.1:0-4954 GCF_002201575.2 Neomonachus schauinslandi | reverse complement strand
TTTGTTTGTTTTTGTTTGTTTTTATCTTTATCTTTTTCTTTTTCTTTTTTCTCTCTTTCCGTTTCTTTTTCCACTGCTTCAGGTCTTTTCTGATTTGTTTAGAGTACATTTTCTGGGAACGTGGTTACTCTGCTAGCATTTTGTTCTCTCATTAATCTATTCTCCTCTGCACAAAATGACAAGACGGAAAAAATCACCTCAACAAAAAGAACAAGAGGTAGTACCGACTGCCAGGGACCTAACTCAATATGGACATTAGTATGATGTCAGATCTAGAGTTCAGAATCATCACTTTAAAGATACTCGCTGGGCTTGAAAAAAATATGGACGTTATTAGAGAAACCCTTTCTGGAGAAGTAAAAGAACTAAAATCTAACCAAGTAGAAATCAAAAAGGCTATTAATGAGGTGCAATCAAATATGGGGGCGCTAACTGCTAGGATAAATGAGGTGGAAGAGAGAATCAGTAATATAGAAGACCAAATGATGGGAAATAAAGAAGCTGAGAAAAAGAGAGATAAACAACTACTGGATCACGAGGGCAGAATTCGAGAGGTAAGCGATACCATAAGATGAAACAACATTAGAATAATTGGGATCCCAGAAGAAGAAGAAAGAGAGAGAGGGGCAGAAGGTATAATGGAGCAAATTAGAGCAGAGAACTTCCCTAATTTGGGGAAGGAAACAGGCATGAAAATCCAGGAAGCACAGAGAACCCCTCTCAAAATCAATAAAAATAGGTCAACACCCCAACATCTAATAGTAAAACTTACGAGTCTCATAGACAAAGAGAAAATCCTGAAAGCAGCTCAGGAGAAGAGATATGTAACCTACAAGGGTAGAAACATTAGATTGGCAACAGACCTATCCACAGAGACCTGGCAGGCCAGAAAGGACTGGCAGGATATATTCAGAGCACTAAATGAGAAAAATATGCAGCCAAGAATACTCTATCCAGCTAGGCTGTCACTGAAAATTGAAGGAGAGAGAAAAAGCTTCCAGGACAAACAAAAACTAAAGGGATTTGCAAACACAAAACCAGCCCTACAGGAAATCTTGAAAGGGGTCCTCTAAGCAAAGAGAGACCCTAAAAGCAACATAGACCAGAAAAGAACACAGACAATATACGGTAACAGTCACCTCACAGACAATACAATGGCACTAAATTCCTATCTTTCAATAGTTACCCTGAATGTAAATGGGCTAAATGCTCCAATCAAAAGACACAGGCTATCAGATTGGATTAAAAAACAAGACCCATCAATATGCTGTCTGCAAGAGACTCATTTTAGAACCAAAGACACCCCCAGATTGAAAGTGAGGGGGTGGAAAACGATTTACCATGCTAATGGAAACCAAAAGAAAGCTGGGGTGGCAATCCTTATATCAGACAAATTAGATTTTAAACCAAAGACTGTAATAAGAGATGAGGAAGGACATTATATCCTACTTAAAGGGTCTATCCAACAAGGTCTAACAACTGTAAATATCTATGCCCCTAACATGGGAGCAGCCAATTATATAAACCAATTAATAACAAAAGCAAAGAAACACATCGACAACAATACAATAATAGTGGGGGACTTTAACACCCCCCTCACTGAAATGGACAGATTGTCTAAGCAAAAGATCAGCAAGGAAATAAAGACTTTAAAGGACACACTGGACCAAATGGACTTCACAGACATATTCAGAACATTCCATCCCAAAGCAACAGAATACACATTCTTCTCTAGTCCCCATGGAACATTCTCCAGAATAGATCACATCCTAGGTCATAAATCAGGTCTCAACTGGTACCAAAAGATTGGGATCATTCCCTGCCTATTTTCAGACCACAATGCTTTGAAACTAGAACTCAATCACAAGAGGAAAGTCGGAAAGAACTCAAATACATGGAGGCTAAAGAGCATCCTACTGAAGAATGAATGGGTCAACCAGGAAATTAAAGAAGAATTAGGGACACCTGGGTGGCTCAGTTGTAGGGCGTCTGCCTTCGGCTCAGGTCATGATCCCAGGGTCCTGGGATCGAGTCCCGCATCGGGCTCCCTGCTCCTTGGGAGTCTGCTTCTCCCTCTGCCTCTCTCTCTCTCTCTGTCTCTCATGAATAAATAAATAAAATCTTTAAAAAAAAAAAGAAGAAGAATTTAAAAAACACATGGAAACCAATGAAAATGAAAACACAACTATTCAACATCTTTGGGATGCAGCAAAGGCAGTCCTAAGAGGAAAGTCTATAGCAATACAAGCCTTTCTCAAGAAACAAGAAAGGTCTCAAGTACACAACCTAACCCTACACCTAAAGGAGCTGGAGAAAGAACAGCAAATAAAGCCTAAACCCAGCAGGAGAAGAGAAATCATAAAGATCAGAGCAGAAATCAATGATATAGAAACTGAAAGAACAGTAGAACAGATCAACGAAACTAGGAGCTGGTTCTTTGAAAGAATTAACAAGATTGATAAACCCCTGGCCAGACTTATCAAAAAGAAAAGAGAAAGGACCCAAATCAACAAAATCATGAATGAAAGAGGAGAGATCACACCCACACCAAAGAAATACAAACAATTATAAGAACAATTATGAGCAACTCTATGCCAGCAAATTAGATAACCTGGAAGAAATGGATGCATTCCTAGAGATGTATCAAGTACCAAAACTGAACCAGGAAGAAATAGAAAACCTGAACAGACCTAGAACCAGCAAGGAAATTGAAGCAGTCATCAAAAATCTCCCAAAAAACAAAAGCCCAGGGCCAGATGGCTTCCCAGGGGAATTCTACCAAACATTTCAAGAAGAATTAATACCTATTCTTCTGAAACTGTTCCAAAAAATAGAGATGGAAGGAAAACTTCCAAACTCATTTTATGAGGCCAGCATTACCTTGATCCCAAAACCAGACAAAGACCCCATCAAAAAGGAGAATTACAGACCAATATCCCTGATGAACATGGATGCAAAAATTCTCACCAAAATACTAGCCAATAGGATCCAACAGTACATTAAAAGGATTATTCACCATGACCAAGTGGGATTTATCCCTGGGCTGCAAGGTTGGTTCAACATCCGCAAATCAATCAATGTGATACAGTACATTAACAAAAGAAAGACCAAGAATCATATGATCCTCTCAATAGATGCAGGAAAGCTTTTGACAAAGTACAGCATCCTTTCTTGATCAAAACTCTTCAGAGTATAGGCATAGAGGGTACATACCTCAATATCATAAAAGCCATCTATGAAAAACCTACAGTGAATATTATTCTCAATGGGGAAAAACTGAGAGCTTTCCCCCTAAGGTCAGGAACGCGGCAGGGATGTCCACTATCACCACTGCTATTCAACATAGTATTGGAAGTCCTAGCCACAGCAATCAGACAACAAAAAGAAATCAAAGGCATCCAAATTGGCAAAGAAGAAGTCAAATTCTCACTCTTTGCAGATGATATGATACTTTATGTGGAAAACCCCAAAGACTCCACCCCAAAACTGCTAGAACTCATACAGGAATTCAGTCAAGTGGCAGGATATAAAATCAATGTATGGAAATCAGTGGCATTCCTATACACCAACAACAAGACAGAAGAAAGAGAAATTAAGGAGTCGATCCCATTTACAATTGCACCCAAAACCATAAGATACCTAGGAATAAATCTAACCAAAGAGACAAAGGATCTGTACTCAGAAAACTATAAAATACTCATGAAAGAAATGGAGGAAGACACAAAGAAATGGAAAAACGTTCCATGCTCATGGATTGGAAGAACAAATATTGTGAAGATGTCAATGCTACCTAGAGCAATCTACACATTGAATGCAATCCCCATCAAAATACCATCCACTTTTTTCAAAGAAATGGAACAAATAATCCTAAAATTTGTATGGAACCAGAAAAGACCCCGCATAGCCAGAGGAATGTTGAAAAAGAAAAGCAAAGCTGGTGGCATCACAATTCCAGACTTCCAGCTCTATTACAAAGCTGTCATCATCAAGACAGTATGGTACTGGCACAAAAACAGACACATCGATCAATGCAACAGAATAGAGAGCCCAGAAATGGACCCTCAACTCTATGGTCAACTAATCTTCAACAAAGCAGGAAAGAATGTCCAATGGAAAAAAGACAGTCTCAACAAATGGTGTTGGGAAAATTGGACAGCCACATGCAGAAGAATGAAACTGGACCATTTCCTTACACCACACACAAAAATAGACTCCAAATGGTTGAAAGACCTCAATGTGAGACAGGAATCCATCAAAATCCTAAAGGAGAACACAGGCAGCAACCTCTTTGACCTCAGCCGAAGCAACTTCTTCCTAGAAACATCGCCAAAGGCAAGGGAAGCAAGGGCAAAAATGAACTATTGGGACTTCATCAAGATAAAAAGCTTTTGCACAGCAAAGGAAACAGTCAACAAAACCAAAAGACAACCGACAGAATGGGAGAAGATATTTGCAAATGATATATCCGATAAAGGGCTAGTATCCAAAATCTATAAAGAACTCATCAAACTCAACACCCAAAGAACAAAGAATCCAATCAAGAAATGGGCAGAAGACATGAACAGACATTTTTCCAAAGAAGACATCCAAATGGCCAATAGACACATGAAAAAGTGCTCAATATCGCTCGGCATCAGGGAAATCCAAATCAAAACCTCAATGAGATACCACCTCACACCCGTCAGAATGGCTAAAATGAACAAGTCAGGAAACGACAGATGTTGGCGGGGATGTGGAGAAAGGGGAACCCTCCTACACTGTTGGTGGGAATGCAAGCTGGTGCAGCCACTCTGGGAAACAGTATGGAGGTTCCTCAAAAAGTTGAAAATAGAGCTAGCATATGATCCAGCAATTGCACTACTGGGTATTTACCCCAAAGATACAAAAGTAGAGATCCGAAGGGGTACGTGCACCCCGATGTTTATAGCAGCAATGTCCACAATAGCCAAACTGT
>NW_025411292.1:0-4956 GCF_002201575.2 Neomonachus schauinslandi | reverse complement strand
ACCAAGCCTTGCCTGTGCCTTTCAGTTAAAAAAAATTCTCAGGCGGTAACAAACACATAGGAAAGCAACAAAGTATACGTGAACTTCTCTGCCTTCCCGGCTTCATCTGTGCACTTGTTCCACACGCCCAATTCTCTACTTTAGCATGACCTTGTACTCAGTCCCCTCTCTGGAGTCCATGACGAGAGAGCTTCTGGAAGCAGACGCCTGCTGGAATGAAATGCAGAGCTGGAAGGAAGCAAACAATCACGCATGTCCAGAGCCACCCAAGGCAGGAAAGCTCCAGCGCAGGGAGTGCCCAGGGCTGAGCCAGATCTCCTGTGGCTGCTCCATCAGGGATAACGATCATAAATAATTTACTTTTCTTCTAACATAAAACACTTAATATAGTTTTCTAACAAAACAGCAAGTGAAAATAAAAACAATGAATTGATAAACACGATGAAATCTTATTCAACTGAAATCACAGGCAGATTTGGAGCTAAAGAAACTGAATATTTGAAGCCTCTCACTTGCATAGACTCTTTCCAAAGACATCTGTGAATTTTGTATTTGTATTTGTTTTTATTTTTTTCCTTAAGGAGATCTTCCAAAACAGTGCATGATCCGGAGTTCTCAAACCTAGATTTGCCCTTGAATATTCCAGAAATATTTCCTTAGTGATTGGTTTTAGGCAAGTGCTAAACAGCAAAGGGATTTCTCCTTAATTTAAAATCAGATGTTTGGATTCAAGTGTCAATGTTTTTGTCTAAAACTGTTAATGCTTGTCTCCTTAAAGGAGGTATTTTGTTTGTTAAATTTCTGTTTTGTTTTGTTTTATGAAATTGTTTTAAGGTATTTTATAGGAAAGTGATAAGACATGTTACCATTTTACATCATAAAAAAGAAGAGTATACATTCTATATATGTATATATATATAGAATTCTTTCTATATAACTATTTGCTATAGATGATCCTCAAGTAATATAATTTTATTAAAAATATATTCAAGAAATTGCTGTGACTTTCTTAGTAATACACTAAAACGGTAGCTGGAAATCATTTTTATATCTAATTTTGCACATCCATATTTTATTCCTTGATTAATATTTCAATTCAAGTAAAATATCCTAGAAGAATGGACTTCATATGAGGCCATATATATCAGTGGAAATGAATTTGAAATGCTTTATTTAATGAAATAAAATTTATATGTCTGTTTATCTGGTAGAAAACAGACTTTCAAGACTAGATCTTTTTTAAAAATTTTATTATTATTATTATTATTATTATTCTTTTTTATCAAAGACATGGTTTTGTGAAGGCAAAGAACTACCATTCACAGGAACAACACTTCAGCCATCCAGTAACTGTTTAGGCTGCTGATTCCATTGAAGTAAGTTAGAAGAAATTATAGTGCCTTGATGAGTTTACTACAACTCACATTTAGAAGTAAAAGTTGCCACTAGTCTCAGACATATGTAAAAGTGTGTGTTTCTGGGTGCCTGGGTGGCTCAGTCGTTAAGTGTCTGCCTTTGGCTTAGGTCATGATCCCAGGGTCCTGGGATCAAGTCCCACATCAGGCTCCCTGCTCGGCGGGAAGCCTGCTTCTCCCTCTCCCACTCCCCCTGCTTGTGTTCCTGCTCTCGCTATCTCTCTCTCTGTCAAATAAATAAATAAAAATCTTTAAAAAAAATAAATAAAAGTGTGTGTTTCATTCCAATGATGATGTAGACTAAATTGCATTTTTACATGCCTATATTTTTATAAGCATACTTCTGAACTGGCTAGGTTATAGTGATATTACTTAAGTGATTGGGCAAAAAGAATATAGAAGTATGCATTTGAGATTTATTTGGTCTTATATTGACTTTAAATCATCTCAAGTCTATGAGGACAAAGCGGTTGTGGGTCATCTTGGTGAAGTAACATAGAATCAAGATTAAGTAGTAGCCCAGTGTGTCCTCTCCTGAGAGAGCATGACCTCCAGGATCCTTATATTCTTTTTTTCTTTTAAGATTTTATTTATTTATTTATTTATTTATTTGAGAGGGAGAGGGAGCAAGAGCAGTGGGAGGGGCCGAAGGGGTGGGATAAGCGGAGTGGGGGAAGGGTTAGAGGGGGAGGGACTAGCAGACTCCCTGCTGATCAGAGAGCGCAAGTCAGGGTTCAATCCCAGGACCTCAAGTCAGACACTTAACCAACTGAGCCCCCCAAGCACCCCAGGATATTTGTATTCCTAACTGGAGTAGGAAACATGTACATTTCTTCCTCATTTTATCATCAGAATTTTACATTATGCTTAGCAATAATCATAATCAACAATATGTTTAGAATGATCGGAGGTTATAAAATAGGTAAAGTATTTCAAAAATGCAAATACATGGTGATAAATATATGCAGTTCTATTAAAGTAAAATATTTAAGGGCACCTGGGTGGTTCAGTAAGGGAAGTGTCTGATTCTTAATTTTGGCTCTGGTCATGATCTCGAGGTCCTGAGATAGAGCCTTGTGTTGGGCTCCATGCCCAGCATGGATTCTCTCCCTCTTCCTCTGTCTCTCTCTGAAAAAGAAAAAATGAAAATAATAAAATTAAAAATTAAATTAAATTAAGATTTTGTAAGTTGTATAACCCCACAACAGTGATGGTTATTAAAAACATTATTTGGGTGGCTCCTGGGTAGCTCAGTTGTTAAGCGTCTGCCTTTAGCTCAGGTCATGATCCCAGGGTCCTGGGATTGAGACCCTCGTTGGGCTCCCTACTGAGTGGGAAGCCTGCTTCCCCTCTCACACTCACCCTGCCTGTGTTCCCTTTCTCACTGTGTATCTCTCTGTCAAATAAATAAATAAAATCTTTAAAAAAATAAAAATTAAAATAAATATAATAATTATTTTATTTTTAAATAATTATTAAAATAATTATTTTATTTATTTTAATTTTTATTTTTTAAATTTTATTTATTTATTTTCCTATTAGAGAGAGAGAGAGTGCACAAGCAGAGGGAGCAGCAGAGAGGGAGAAGCAGGCTCCCCACTGAGCAGAGAGCTAAATGCAGGGAACCAGCCAGGACCCTGGGATCATGACCTGAGCCAAAGGCAGATGCTTCATCAATTGAGCCATCCAGGCACCCCAACAATTTTATTTTTTAAAACATTATTTCATTGTTGCCTGATAATGTTAAGGATTAATCATATGTTTTATATCCAGTGATTTCAGTTATATTTCTCTAATTTTCATCTCTTGAAATGAGTTACTTAATACATTTAAATAAAAGCTACCTTTTTTTTTTAAATGAAAGTTTAACTCAAATTCAAAGGAAAATTGGAGGTCAGCAATGCAAAAATATTTGTGGATGATGAAAAGAATCAGTAGCGTCTCTCTATAATAGATACAATTACAAATTTAATTGCTTATTTGACAATTTGTTTAAGTAGAAATTTGTGACTTTCAATTTATGGATCTAAGAGTAGGAAACTAGTTCCCAAATCTACCAAGGTTGTGAATAAACATGGGAATAGTGTTTCTTCTCTTACTGACAGATGTTCTGATTTTGGCATAAAGCACACTTTAAGTGCATGTGATTTTAATTTTTTTAACTCATATTAAAACCCATTATCATTAATGCACTGGAACTGCATTTACTTAGACTCCTTTAGGATTGGAGTCTGGACTTGTTTACATATGTTGGTGAGTATAGAATGAAAGCTGTTAATTCTAAATATATTTATTTTATATTAATGCCAATTGAACTTTCCTTTAGAATTTCGCCCAAACCAGGGAACTGACTAGGGATATTGGAGGAGGAGGAAGAAGAAGAGGCTGGTTGGTAGGGAAATCTTACTTTGTGTAGAAAGGAGATTCAGGATGCCTTTTAGGTGGTTCTAAGCTAAACACTCATTTTTCTCTTTTCCTACATCTATCAAGTAAAATACTGTTATTTATGTACTTACAATCCATTCTAGGTGACATAGCCTAAAATGAGCACTTTAAATTTATGAAAAATTTTAACAGCATTTAATGTTGTTGATACTTAGCAGAGTATTATCTTTTGGAATAAGAGGAGAGAGAAAAACTGTTTAGGTTTGTATATTTTTAACAAAAGGCCTAAGAACTATGTCCTTTTTGTAAAGAAAAATATCTATTATTTATATATATAGTAAAATTTATTTGTATTTATATAAATAAATCTGTATAAACTTTACATATATATTCTAATTTGACAGGTTAATTTAAACTTTATTTACTTATATAAACTTTACACAATTTATATGTTTAAATGTACATATATATGTACATATGTATACTAATCGGACAGAATTTTTTTAAGATTTTATTTATTCATTTGAGAGAGAGTGAGAGAGCACAAACAGGAGAGGCAGAGGGAGGAAGAGAAGCAGACTCCCTGCTGAGCTGGGAGCCCAATGTGGGGCTCAATCCCAGGACCCTGAGATCATGACCTGAGAGCCAAAGGCAGATGTTTAACCATCTGAGCCACCCAGGTGCCCCAATTTGACATAAATTTAAAGTATATTTAATACTGCTAGAACTTCATGGGCAATCAATTGTGGTTGACGTGTCTGACGATCAAAGACAAGTCAGCTAAAAGAAGGGAAGTGGCTGAATAACCACAGTCTGAAAGTTGTATTGCATGTAAAGTTTCAGATTATACCCAGAACATCCATGTATAGTCTCTAAATTTTAAAAGAACTAATTTAAGAGAAGTTTTTATCATTATATTTTGAAGAGAATAAGGGTAGGGTATAGTCTAGATCTTTTACTTGGCTGACAGAAATGGTATGGAGGCATACTTCCATTTAAGATTATGTCATTTTTGTTAATTAAGCATATAAGATTTTTGAATGGGTTATGATCAATAGGCAATAACACTGTGTATGTGTATTTGTGTGTTATAAGTGTGTGTGAAACCTGCAAATAGTTTCCATAACTCCTTTTTTGAGTACATTCATCTTATATC
>NW_025411291.1:2141-4958 GCF_002201575.2 Neomonachus schauinslandi | reverse complement strand
TTGCTCTGAATTGTTCAGCGGCTCCCTAGCACCAGAAGGTTAAAGCTGGAATGTTTCAGTGGAGCACATGGGAATTGTCTTAGTCACATGCCTGCCCTTCTCCACACCCTTTCCTCCTGCCACCCTTCCCCCATGTCACCCACACTTTAGCCAGACTGAACTTTTGCTGTTCCCCAAATGGTTCTTGTCTCCTCATGTCTTTTACATATCGTCCCTCCTCCCAGAGACTCTGCTCTTCATCTCCTTTTCTGCCTGGTTAGCACTTCCTCCTTTGTCAAGACACAGTTTTACTATCATCTGTCTTTAGAAGTGTTTCCAGATCCCTCCAGGCTGTGCTAGGGGCTCTTCATCACCATCCTGTGCACACCTTGACCAGAACTCACACCTTACTCCACACTGCACATTAGAACAACTGATTTATTCATTCCTTGTCCCCCAGTAGACCCTGAGCCCCTGAAGGCAGGATCTCTATCTTCTCTCTGATGGCTTAGTGTCTAGCTCAGGTCCAAGCTTGTAGCAGGTGCTGAAGGATGGTTTCTGAATGAATAGTCATGGCCAGTACTTCCTTTGCTCCATACATCCTAGAATAGCATTGTGCACATAGTAGGTATGTCATAAATATTTGCCTGAATCTAGGTTGATGAGCCTTTGTTGGCATCCCTTTTCTCAGAAATCCGATGAAACTCTCTCCTACCTTTGAGCTGAAGCCATCATGGTAAACCAGATGATTTCCTCTAAAAGCAAGGTTCTCATAATTTTGTGTGCCACAGGATTACTTAGGAAAGCTTTTTTTTTTTTTTTTTTTTAATTCAACTTAAAGTTAGTTAACATATAGTATATTTTTAGGTTCAGGGTAGAGTTTAGTGATTCATCAGTTGCATATAACACCCATTGCTCATTTACATCAAGTGCTCTCCTTACCTCCCCTCCAGCAACCCACAGTTTGTTCCCTAGAGTTGAGTCTCTTATGGTTTGCCTCTTTCTCTGTTTTTATCTTATTTTTCCTTCTCTTGCCCTATGTTCATCTGTTTTGTTTCTTAAATTCCACATGAGTAAAATTATATGGTATTTGTCTTTCTCTGACTTATTTTGCTTAGCATAATACCCTCTAGATCCATCCATGTTGTTGAAAAATGGCAAGATTTCATCCTTTATGATGGCTGAGTAGTATTCCATTGTATATATATACCACATCTTCTTTATCCATTCATCTGTGGATGGACATCTGGGCTCTTTCCATATTTTGGCTTTTGTGGACATTGCTGCAATAAACATTGGGAAAGCTTGTTAAAAAGACAGATTGTAGGGCTCCAACTGCGGGTGTTTTTATTCTGTAGGTCTGGGACCAGGGTGCCTAGAAAAGTGCTTATTAAATAAGCTGTCTGTGATTCTAAGGACAGATGTCTAGGAAGCACCTCAGGATAAATACTGCTGTGGGTGGTGGGTACTTGAGAAAGCTCCCACCTCCTCTTGCTTGGTGAGGCTCACAGAGCAATTAGTCTCTCTAGCTGATTCTGCTTGCCTTTGTTTACCCAGAAACCAAGGATGACCTAGAGCAGCTCACGACCGAGATCAAGAAAAGGGCCAACAACGTCCGGAACAAACTGAAGAGTAAGAAGGGAGCAACAGCAACAAGCCAGCCCCACCACCAGCCGCCTCACATCCGCGGCACCCACGTCCGCGGGGCCCAGCTCTTCTGGACCGAAACTCATCCAGATGATACGCTCGTCCCATCTTCGCTTGTAGTTTGGGCACTGCCCCCGAAATCTTGCCTGTCCTGGAAGCAGGACTGCAGCTGAAAGAGTGCAGAACCAAAGTGTGCTGCTGGCTGCCGAGTTGTGTGACTCGGTGCTTTCTTGGTCCCTTGACTTTTCTCTTACTGGTCCTATTTCCCAGCCCTACGTCCATGTGAACACTAATGCTAGAGCTATCTAGACGTAGGACATATTATTATTCAGTCTGCAGACAGTTCTTGGGGGGCCAGGTCTCCACCCCTTCAGTTTAGACCTTTGTTCAATGAGGCGAGGTCATAGACTGAGTTCCCCTGGGGCCCAAAAGGTCTCTTTGTTCCAACTGCATTTTTGTCCAGTTGGCTTGGGAAAGCAGACTGTTGATCAGAGGGTGGAGGTGGCATTCATCATTTCTTCCCCCAAAACGAATCACAATACCTGTTTTCATGGGCAGAGGTGGAGGTGGTTAGGGGCAGCTTCCAATAGGAGCTGTGAGAGTGTGTGGGGCACTGTGTGCGTTCTCATTCACTGCTGACGTGGGTGAGGGAGGTGCTGTCCTCGCTCCGTTCTGTACATGAGAGAACAGGAACACCAAGGTGACGTGGCCTTCCCAACGTCACACAGCTAGTGAGTGGCAGGGCAGGGATTTGAGCCCGAGTCTCCTGGTGACGGAGACTCTTGCTGTTAGCCGCTGTGCTCAGTTACAATCAGACAAGACCTGGTACAGTAAAGGGCGTGGAACATGAGGCCCGTGGCTCACTTGTGAGCTGACGGGTCGAGATTGTAGATGCCTGTTGTATCTCTGCATGGGCTGGGTGCGAGAGGGTGTGCGGGGAGCCTGGCACTGAGCTGCGTGCTGCTTGGAGAGCAGTGATGTGTTGCTGGAATAACCTTGCTCTACTCTGCAGGTATGGAGAGGCACATCGAGGAAGATGAGGTCCGGTCGTCGGCCGACCTTCGGATTCGGAAATCCCAGGTAAGATTTTCCCTGGTCATGTCGTCCAGTCTTAAATTTTTTTTTGGTCTTAGCTGTGGAGTCTTTTTTTTTTCTTTTGTAAGGTACAGTTCTTATTTGGACTCATTTGGA
>NW_025411291.1:0-2131 GCF_002201575.2 Neomonachus schauinslandi | reverse complement strand
GTTTGCAAACATCCTAAATGCCTTTCCCCAACAATTCAATAAATACCCGTTGACAATCCCTGAGCATTTTGTTCTCCCAGGAATTTCGGAGGGCCTGGAGAAGTCATAGTTCTCAAAGACTTGGTGGTGGCACTTTATTTGTACACTTGGTATCAGTACTGAAGTGATCAGAGGAAGGTCAAGGTTTAGGAGGTAGAAAGAAATTTTTCTTTGAATATAAAAATAGTGACTTTCTTTTTTAAGTAGGCTCCATGCCCAGTGTTGAGTCCAAACAGGGCCTGAACCCACAACCCTGAGCTCAAGACCCAAGCTGAGATCAAGAGTTGGACACCCAACAGACTGAGCCACGTGGGGCACCCCAAAATAGTGGCTTTCATAAGGAGTTTTTATTGTGTTCTTTGTACTTTTTATATCTTCCAAATATCAAGCAGTTTGGATCAGCAAAAACATAATACATATATTCCTGAAATTCAAAAGCAATCAACAGAGTGATTTGTAAGTGCCCTCAGCTGGGGGTTGGTGGGATTGGCTATAAAATGATCTGCAGCATGCAGGCCAGGTGCCTCCAATATCCTGTGTTTTGGTCACTGGTTGGGAGCTGACATCATGAATGATTTTGTGGGATTACAATTATTTTTACTTTTGTGCATGATTTTAGCTTTTTGTGAGCAAGATCCAGGTACAAGAGTGGTCCTCATGCTTTATTGTTTGAAGGTGTAGTTTCTGAGAGGTTGCTGGCCTTTTATGGTTTGCTATTTTAAGTAGAAGTGACTTGCCAATTTGGTTTGCTGACTTCTGTAGTGAGATTGCTTTCTCTCTTTTGCCCTCCTCCTCCCCCCAAAGCGAGTGATTTATCTAGTTTATCCTAATACTTGGGAAAGAGCTAGTTTTTATTCTTCCTTCTAGATGTAGGTATTTCCTATTGTGGAACTCCTTCCATCCTCATCTACCCTATGTGGGGAAAAAGTTTCCCTATTGTTCTGCCATGTCCCACCCTGCTCTCCTGATCTACCCCATAGCCAGCTACCCACCTCTAGTCATCTCTTGTCCCCTCCCTAAGTGACTGTGTGTTAGCTCTAAATCAGGTTGTGGAAAACAAAGCCCTTCATTTTTTTCACTTCTCACTTCTTATTTTTCCTGAATCATAAAGTTATCTTTTAACATCTGCTGTTTATTTGCCTTGGCCATCTGTCCTACCTGGGGCTTATCTTACATCAATATTTTCTCACCAAAACTATATATATTTTTCCTTATCCAAAAAGTCACTGGATACTGCATAGAAGATAAACAGTACTTGGTTATTTCTAGTTTTTCCTTATGAAAATCTAGTGATGGATAGCTTTATCTGCAGGACCTATCTTTGCATATCTATCAAAAAATTCCCTTAGGATCTAATCCCGGTAATAGTATTAATGGGGCACCAGAAGTGTGGATAAGGAATGGAGTTGACAGACACACACAGAAGGTGTGTTTGGCTGCTATGGAGGAGGGCCAAAAGCTATGGAGAAACTGTAGTTTCTGTGTTCCACTGATTATTTACATTGTCCTGGTCATGGAGACCCAAACGTGTGAACCAGCTTGAGGCTCCCCCAATCCAGGGGACATCCCACACAGCAAGCAAAACAGAGATAACATCCCACATTTAGCTTAACTCTGGAGTTACTTAAACTCTGTAATGTTTACTGAAAAAAAAGTAGTGTAACCATCTCCATTATGTAATTCCAGGATACTTTAATCACCCCCCAAAAGGCACCCTATACCTATTAGCATTTACTTCATAATCTCTTCTTCCCCTTGCCTGTGGCAGCCACTAATCTAATTTCTCTTTCTATAGATTTCCATATTTAATACATTTCATAGAAATGGAGTCATGGAATATGTGGCCTTTTGTGACTGATTTCTTTCACTTAGCATGTTTTAAAAGGTTATCCATTTTGTAGCATGTATCAATACTTAATACCTTTTTATGGCTGAATAATATATTTTGTATGTTTCCAATTTTTGACTATTCATGAATAGTGCTGCTATGAACAATTGTGCACAGGATTCTGTGTTTCCAGTTGTCTTGGGTAAATACATAGGAGTAAAACTGCCAAGTTCTACTGGTGAAGTTTTAGAATATAAGTGAGGT
>NW_025411290.1:0-4959 GCF_002201575.2 Neomonachus schauinslandi | reverse complement strand
ACTCATAAAAATTAAATTGAAATGGATTAAAGAATTAACTGTGAGATTTGAAACTGTAAAGCTCTTGGAAGAAAACATAGTGAAATACCTCTTCGGCATTTGTCTTGATGACCTATTTTTGATATGACAGCAAAGTGCAGGCAACAAAACCAAAAATAAACAAGTGAGGTTACGTGAACTTAAAAGGATTCTACAAAGTAATGGAAACAACCAAGAAAAGTAAAAGGCAACCTATGGAATAAGAAAACATTTGCAAACCATCAACTAATAAGGGGTTAATATACAAACTATATGAGGAACAAACAAGCTCTATGGAAAAACACAAATAACAACTTAAAAAAAAAGACAATTTAAAACAGAAAATATGGCATACCAAAATCTATGGGATACAGCAAAAGTGGTTCTAATGGAATTTAATAGCAACACAGGCTTGTAACAAACAAAAACAATGAATCCCCCCTGCAAATATATATGTATTTTGTAGTTTCTTTATATATATCTATATATAGATATATATATGAACAAACAAAGGAAAAAGTTAGTTGAAGGAAATAAATAATGAGGATCTGATTGGAAATAAATACATTAGATAATAAAAAGAAAATAAAGGTCACCTGGCTGGCTAAGTCAGTGGAATGTGTCACTTTTAATCCCAGGTTTGTGCCGCATGTTTGAACCCCATGGTGGGTGACCCCATGTTGGAGCCCCATGTTGGGTGTAGAGATTACTTAAAAATAAATTATTTTTTTAATAAGAGAAAATACAAAAAAATCAATGAAGCTAAGAGCTGCTTCTTTTATAAGGTAAACAAAATTAACAAACCTTTACCTAGACTCAAGAAGAATAAAAGCATTCCAATAATTAACATCAGGAATGCAAAAGAAAGCACAAATGATGCCACAGAAATACACAGTATCATAAGAGACTACCAAGAAGATTTATATGCCAATAAATTAGACAACCTAGAAAGATGGATAAATCCCTAGAAATTTACAATCTTCCCTGAATGAATCATGAAGAAATAGAAAATCTGAATTTGCATTTTACTAATAAGGAGATTGAATTAGTAATCAAAAACCTCCCCGCAAACAAAAGTTCAATAGATGGCTTTACTAGTGAATTCTATGAACATTCAAGAATATCTAATAGTTATACTTCTCAAAATCTTCCAAAAACTCAGAGCAGTTGGAATGTTTCCAAGCTCATGTTACAAGGCTAGCATTACCCAGATACCAAAACTAGGCAAGGACACCACAGGAGAAAAAAGAAAAGAAAAGAAAAGAAAAATATATATGTGAACTATTATTTTATATTATATCATATATGATATATATGATGTATGATATAATATTTTATCTATATTATATATATTATTTATATATTTATATTATATATGTTTATATTTATATATCACAGATGAACAGAGATGCAAATATCCTCAACAAAATACAAACAAACTGAATTCAAGAGTACATTAAAAGAGTCATATACCATGTTCAAGTGGTATTTATTCCAGGGAGGCAAGGATGATTCAACATATATAAATCAGTCAATGTGATAGATCACAGTTACAAAATTAAAGATAAAACCATTGATTATCTCAATAAACTTAGAAAAAAATCTGACAAAAATTTGACATCTATTTATTATAATTCTCAACAAAGTGTGTATAGAGGAGAAGTACATCAACATAACAGAGGCCATTTATGACAAACCAACTGCTAAAATATAATGATGAAGAGCTGAGAGTTTTTACTCTCATATTAGGAACAAGACAAGAATACCCGCAATCCCCACTGTTAGTCAACATAGAATTAGAAGCCCTAGCTGAAGCAATTAGATTTTTTTTTAAAGAAAGGTAATATAAAAGGCATTGGCAAATCAGCAAGGAGGAAGCAGTGCTATCGTTTTCAGATGATATGATAGTATATATATAGAAACTGTGAATGGCTACCAGACACTGTTAGAACAAATAAATAAGTTCAGTAATGTTACAAGGTATAAAATTAATATATAAAATCTATTCTGTTTTTTTCAAAGATCTATTTATTTGAGAGCAATTGAAGGAGCAAGAGATAGAGCACAAGCCAGGGGCGGGGCAGAGAAGTAGACTCCCTGCTGAGCAGGGAACCTGATGTGGGACTCAATCCCAAGACTCCAGGATCATGACCTGAGCTGAAGGCAAACCCTTAATCCACTGAGCCACCCAGGCGACCTTTATTCTGTTTTTATACAATAATAATGAGCTTTTAGAAAGAGAAATCAAGAAAATCCCATTTGTAATCATATCAAAATGAATAAAATATCAAGAAATAATTTTTCAAGGAATAAATTTAAACAAGGAGGTAAAAGACTTGTACATTGGAAACTATAAGATATTGATGTAAGTAGATAAATGACAAATGAATGGAAAGAAATTTCATGTTCATAGATTGGTAGAATTGATATTGTTAAAATGCCCATACTACTCAAAGAAATCTGCAGGTTAGTACCTCTGGTGAGGCAACAACGAGATTCAGTAAAATCCCTACCAATATGCCAGTCACATTTTTCACAGAAAAGTAAAACAAATAACTCTAAAATTTGCATGGAAACACAAAAGACCTCAAATAGGCAAAACAATCTTGAGAAAAGGAAAAAAGTGAGACATATGCTCCCTGATTTCAATGTATAATACAAACTATACCGTTCAAATCAGTATGGTATTGACATGAAAACAGACACATAGATCAATGGGACAGAATAGACAACCCAGAAATAAGCTCACACATATATGTTTGATTAATTTACACAAAGAGGGCAAGAATATACATTAAGGAAAGGTCTGTCTCTTCAGTAAAGCATGGTGGGAAAACTGGTCAACTATATGCAAAGTACTAAAACTAGATTGCTAGTTTATATCACATACAAAAATCAAACTAAAATGTATTAAAGACCTAAATGTAAGACCTTTTTTGTTTTGTTTTATTTAAAACTTATAGAAGAAAACATAAGTAGAATTCTCCTTGACATTGGTCCTACAGATGCTATTTTGGATATGATTTCAAACGCAAGGGAAACAAAATAAAATATAAACATATGGGGCTGCATCAAACTAAGAAGCTTTCCTGCACAGCAAAAGAAAGCATTAACAAAATGGAAAGCAACCTAAGGAATGGAAGGAGAGAGTCTCAAAACTATATCTGATGAGAGGTTAATATTCAATGTGTACAAAGAACTCATACAAATTATTAACAAAACAATCTGATTTAAAAATGGTCAATAGAGAGGCACCTGGGTGGCTCAGTTGGTTAAGCATCTACCTTTGGTTCAGGCATAATCTCGGGGTCCTGGGATTGAACCCTGTGCTGGGCTCCCCATTCAGCGGGGAGTCTGCTTGTCCTCCTTCTGCCCTTCCCTCCCTTGTGTGCATGAAAAATGTAATAAAATTTCTATTATAGGAGTCCCAGAAGAAGAGGAGAGAGAAAGGGGGGCAGAACATTCATCTGAAGAAATAATAGCTGAAAACTTCCTTAAAGTGGGAAAGGATACAGACATCTAGATTCAGGAGGCAGAGAGAACTCCCACCAAAATCAACAAAACATATTGTAATCAAGACATATTGTGAATAAATTTGCAAAACATAGCAATTAAAAAAATCTTAAAAGCAGCAAGACAAAAGAGGTCATTAACTTACAAAGGAAGACCCATAACCCTAGCTGCAGATTTTTCAACAGAACCATGGCAAGCCAAAAGGAAGTGGTATGATATATTCAAAGTACTGAATGGGAAAAATCTGCAGCGAAGAATACTGTACACAGGAAGACAGTCATTCAGACTAGAAAGACAAATAACGTGTTTCCAAGTCAAACAAAAACTAAAGAAGTACCTGACAACTAAACCAGCCCTTCAAGAAATAGTAAAGAGGACTCTGAGCGGACAGGAGAGACCAAAAGTGTCAAAGACCATAATAGATCAGAGAAAACCTCCAGAAAAAAAAAATTACAAAAGAAGTAATGAAATGGCTATAAATACATATCAATAATGACTTTGAATGTAGTGGATAACGGCTTCAATCAAAAGACATAGGTTGTCAGAATGGATAATAAAACAAGACCCATGTATATGCTGACTACAAAAGACTAATATTAGATCCAAAGACACCTGCAGATAGAGAATGAAAGGATAGAGAAATACTTACCAAGCACCTGGATATCAGAAGAAAGCCAGAGTAGTAACACAGATATTGGACAATTAGAATTTATATCAAAGAATGTAACCAGAGATAAAGAAGCATACTATATCATAATAAAGGGGACAATCAACAAGAAGACCTAACAATTGTAACTATTTATGCACTCAACATGGGAGCAACAAATATATAAAATAATTAATAACATACTTAAGGAACTAATTTAAAATAAAATAATAGTAGGGATTATAACATCTAATTTATATTGTGGAGAGATCAGCCACAGATAGATAATAAATAGATGATAGATGATAGATAGATATAGATAGATAATAGATAGATGATAGATAATCAGCCATAAAAAAGAATTATTCAGCCATAAATAAAAAATACAATTTTGTCATTTGCAACAACATGGATGGAGCCAGAGAGTATTTTGCTAAATGAAGTAAGTCAAAGACAAATACCATATGATTTCACTCATACGTGGAATTTAATAAACAAAACAAATAAACAAAGGGAAAAAAATAGAGCAAAAAAACAAGAAACAGACTCTTAACTCTAGAGAAACAAACTGATGCTTCCTAGAGTGAGGTTGGAGGGGCAATGGATGAAATAGGTGCCGGGGATTAAGGAGTGCACTTGAGATGAGCATTAGGTGATGTATGGAAGTGTTGAATCACTATGCTGTACATCTGACACGAATATAACACTCTATGTCAATTATATTACCTCATTAACGTATAGCTGTCATAATAATGATGTGTAAGAACAGTAAATTAACTATG
>NW_025411289.1:0-4963 GCF_002201575.2 Neomonachus schauinslandi | reverse complement strand
TTTCCTGAGGTCTTAATGGCCCATGTCTTCATTAATATCGGTGTCTGTGTTTTAGTGAAAGGTGACAATGAGTGACACATTTAGCTTTCTACTGGTTAAGTCCTTTCTCCCTCACCATGAACTTCACTATGAATACATCCCAAATATGATTTTTTCATCTTGAAAGAAAGTTAATCTGTTTTCTTTTAAAACATGGCTTCCAGACAATGATGTCAGCAGGCACACTGAGAAATCCATAGATCGTTGGCAATCTGAGCTTCCTGGTGACTGGCCACCCGAATGGGGACAACCTGAGAATGTCCTGGTGATTGGCCAGGACATAGTTGTGACATCACAAGAAGGCATTGTGATGCCCCAGGGCTGTTATAAAAGCCTCACAAAGACTGAAGCTGCACTAAGGAGAGAAATGGCCCTCAGCCACAGCTCTTCCTGCTCTTCCTCAAATTCTCTGCCCACTTCTCTGTCCCTGCCCATGGCAAGCCACCTGCCCACAGCTCCTGCCATGCACCTGGCAACTCCTAGACCAGTTTCCCACTGTGAGTATGGCCTGGCTACTCAGGGGCACATTCCCATTTCTCATATGGGAGTGGGACTCTGGAAATCAGAGCACCGAGGATTCTCCGCCACCTGGGCCCCACACCTCTGGGTTCAGAACACGGCTCAGCACAGGAAAGCTGAGTCCACATCCTGATGGTGCACTGAGCACACTACTACTCTGGAGCCCTCCAACCCAGCTCAGCACAGGGACCATGAATGATTGAATATCCATCTGACCCCATGTGCAAAATGTGTACAATGACTCCAGACTCCTGGCAGAGACGCAGTTTTATGAAACAAGTAAGTACTGAGAGATGGACTCGCCACATCATTGGACACAGTGCCAGTCCTTGAAACACATGCCCTCAGACCAAAAGCTGCCTGACCTTGCTCAGCAGCTGAAATACTACTACTACTACTACTACTACTACTACTACTACAACTACTACTACTACTACTACTACTACCACTAACTGTTTTAGGATGAAGTGCTCTCAACATTTCTGTTAGGGCCATCTGGTCCAGTATGACATGCAAAGCCCTGTTTCCTTGGTGGTCTGCTTAGATGATCTGTGCATTGCTGTGATTGGGGTGTGAAAGTCCCCTCCAATTATTGTATTATTTCAAAGTTTGTCTTTCATTTTGTTATTAATTGGTTTATATATTTGGGTGTTCCCAAGTTAGGGGCATCAATATTTAAAATTGTTAGATCTTTTTGTGGTGTAGACCCCTTTATTATGATATACTGTCCTTCTTTATCATTATTATACTCTGGTTTACTATCTAGTATGTCTGATATAAGGATGGCTACTCCCCCTTTCTTCTCATGTCCACTAGCATGACGAGTGGTTCTCCACCCATCACATTCTGTCTGGTGGTGTTTGCGTCTAAAATAAGCCTCCTGTACACAGCATATTGATGGGTCTTGTTTGGTTTTTTTTTATCCAATCTGATAGCCTGTGTCTTTTGATTAGGGCATTGAGCCCATTCACATTCAGGGTAACTATTGAAAGATATGAATTTAGTGCCACTGTATTGCCTGTAAGGTGACTGTTACTGTAATTGTCTCTGTTCCTTTCCGGTCTATGTTGCTTTTAGGCTCTCTCTTTGCTTAGAGGACCCCTTTCAATATTTTTTGTAGGGCTGGTTTTGTGTTTGCTAATTCCTTTAGTTTTTGTTTGTCCTGGAAGCTTTTTACCTCTCCTCTATTTTCAATGGCAGCTTAGGTGGATATAGTATTCTTGGCTGCCTATTTTTTTCATTTAGTGCTCTGAATATATCATGCCTGTCCTTTCTGGCCTGCCAGGTCTCTATGGATAGGTTTCTTGCCAATCTAATGTTTCAACCATTGTAGGTTACAGATCTCTTCTCCCCAGCTGCTTTCAGGATTTTCTCTTTGTCTCTGAGACTCCTAAGTTTTACTATTAGATGTCAGGGTGTTGACCTATTTTTATTGATTTTGAGAGGGGTTCTCTGTGCCTCCTGGATTTTGATGTCTTTTTCCTTCCCCAAATTAGGGAAGTTCTCTGCTATTATTTGCCCCTCTCTCTCTTTCTTCTTCTTCTGGGATCCCAATTATTCTAATGTTGTTTCGTCTTATGGTATCACTTATCTCTCGAATTCTGCCCTTGTGATCCAATTGTTGTTTATCTTTTTCTCAGCTTCTTTATTTTCCATCATTTGTTCTTCTATATCACTAATTCTCTCTTCGGCCTCATTTATCCTAGCAGTTAGAGCCTCCATTTTTGATTGCACCTCATTAACAGCCTTTTTGATTTCGACTTTGTTAGATTTTAGTTCTTTCATTTCTCCAGAATGGGTTTCTCTAATATCGTCCATGTTTTTTTCAAGCACAGCTAGTATCTTGAAAATCATCATTCTGAACTCTAGTTCTGACGTCATACTAGTGTCCGTATTGATTAGGTCCCTGGCAGTCGGCACTGTCTCTTGTTCTTTTTGTTGAGGTGATTTTTTCCATCTTGTCATTTTGTCCAGAGGAGAATAGATGAATGAGAGAACAAAATGCTAACGCGGTAACAATGTACCCAGAAAATATACACTGAACAGATTAGAAAAGGCCTGAAACCGGGGGAAAAGAAAGGGAAAGGAAAAAAAAAGAAAAGAAAAAGATAAAAACAAAAACAAAAGAAAAACAGAATATGATCAAATATGATCAGGATGGTGCATACATCAGTGCCACACATTACATTTTGGGAGTGTCTTGCTCTGTTAGAAGAAAGTGCCTCCCAAAATTTTCACGAAAAAAAACTTATATATGTACAAAATAAGGATTAATACTATGAAGGGATGGGGTATGAGTGTAGAGAAGAAAATTTTTAAAAATTTTTAAAGAGGAATTGATAAGATAAGAATTTGGCTGAAAAAAGAAAGAAGAGGATTTAAAAAAAAAGAGGGGGGAAAGAATGTGATCAGGCAGGAGAATAGAACAAAGCCATACATTAGAGATTTAAGGTATATTTTGTCTGTTAGAAGAAACTGTATCTCAAAATTTTAAAGAGAGAACAACTTATATATATACCAAAAATAAGGGTAACTATTATGAAGGGATAGAATATGACTCTAAAATGAAAAATAAAAAATATTTGTTTTAAAAAAGGGATTGAAAGGATGTTGTTTGAAAAAGGGAAAAAGAAATAGCCAAAAAAAAAAAAGACAGTTAAAAAAATTAACTTTGAAAGACTAAAGAATCATAGTAACAAAGTCATGAATTCTATCTGCAGTATTCCCCTAGCGCTGGAGTTCTGCCGTTCTCATTGATCGGTAAAGTTGGCCTTGACTGGCTGTTCTTGCTGATCTTCTGGGGGAGGGGCTTGTTGCCATGGTTCGCAAATGTCTTTGCCGGTGGTGGAAGTGCCCCGCCCTTGCCAGTCTGGGATAAGTAATCTGCTGGAGTTTGCTCTCCGGTCGCTTTTGTTTCCTGCAAGCTTCTCGTAGAGGCTAGGAGGACGAGAGTGAAGATGGTGGCCTCCCAATCTCTGCCCCATAGGAGCCGAGAACTCTGGACCCCACTCCTCAGTGAGCCCCCAGAGAAAAGCAGTCAATCACTCCCTTCCTCCCGGTCCGGGTGCACACTGTGCTCACCCGGCCTGTGACCGAGCATTTCTCTGGCACCCGACCCCATGTGGAGTCTCCAAACCCAGCAGATCCCTACGGTGCGCTCCCGTGCCGCTCCTCCCGGGGGAGGAAGGGGAGTCTCCCCGGATCTGCCGCTTGTTGGGTCGCTGCTGGAGAAGCAATGGCCCGACTGTGCTGCGGATCGTGGTTTGTGGCAACCCCGAGCTGAGAGCCCAATCCTCAGCTCCATCTCTGCAGCTGGTTTCCCCGCTCCGATACCTGGGAGCTCTTCCACACTCAGGCACCCCCGGTCTTTCTGTGACCCTGAGGGTCCTGAAACCATACTGTCCCAGCGAGGGTTCCATCCCCTGCTTAGGCACTGGAGCTATGTCCCTCAGTGGAGCAGACTTTTAAATTCTCTGATTTTGTGCTCCCAAGCTCTATCACTTGCCAGAAGCGGCCAACGGAGGCCCCAACCCCCACCATCTATCCTCCCAACTATTGCCTCAGATTCACTTCTCCACACATCCTACCTTCCAGAAAGTGGTTGCTTTTCTGTTCAGAGAGTTGTTGCTATTCTTTTCTTCGATCTCCTGTTCAGTTTGTAGGTGTTCAGAATGGTTTGATCCATATCCAGCTGAATTTCTGGGACCAGAGAAAATCCAGGTCTCCTACTCCTCCAGCGTCTTTCTCCGCCCTTCCCTTCTGTGTCTGTTTTTATGACAGTACCATACTATTTTGATTACTAAACCTTTTGATATATTTTGAAGATTGGAATCGTGCTGCCTCCCATATCCTTTTTTTTTTTTTTCTTTTCAGTATTGCTTTGGCTATTAGGGATGTTTTCTGGTTCTATACAAATTTTAGGATTGCTTGTTCTAGCTCTGTGAAAAGTGCTGTTGGTATTTTGATAGGGATTGCATTAAATGTGTGGATTGCTTTGGGTACTATAGACCTTTTCACATTCTGTTCTTCCAACCCATGAGTATGAAAATCTTTCCATTTCTTCCTGTCATCTTCAATTTATTTCATCCCTATTTTGTAGTTTTCAGAGTACAGATCTTTCACTTCTTTGGTTAGGTTTATTCTTAAGTATTTTATTATTTTGAGTGCAATGGCAAACAGCATTGTTTTCTTATTTTTTCTTTCTCCTGCATGGTTTATAGTGTACACAAATGCAACAGAGTTCTGCACGTTGATATTACACCCTGGGACTTTACTGAATCCATTGATCAGTTCTAGTAGATTTTTGCTGGGATCATCAGGGTTTTCTGTATAGAGTATCATGTCATCTGCAAACGGAAGAGCCTGCCAGGTAGGGTGCATCCAGGGCACCCTGAGCCTCAGGCTG
>NW_025411288.1:0-4967 GCF_002201575.2 Neomonachus schauinslandi | reverse complement strand
CCCCAAGATCAAAAAAAATATTTGCACAATATACATAATAACTTAAAATACACACACACACACACACACAAACATATACACACACAGTCACACACACTTCTTACAGAACCGTGCTTGGGGAAACCCCATTTGTTGAGTGCCACTGAGAGCATATTTTGCTAAACTGCTGCTCCAGGTATTTTTGTTTGGAAAATCTATCACAGTAGGGCACAGCTGTTTATTGGATGAGCAGAAAAGAAAGATATGCTTGTGGCAACCAGAAAGTTTTAAGGTCTTTCAAGTTGTATAAAGTGGACCTGCAGAAATCTTTACATGTTCTCAGGATGCCAAGTTGGAGCTGAAATGTGATAACAAACCAGTTGCAAAAAGTGTACAGCAGCCATCTCTTGAGGTCAAACCTGGTACCCAGATATGCAAGAAAGCTTCAGGACACATAGCTTGTTGTCCTTGTCCCATATCGTCACATAATCTGATCATGTGTGCATTTCTCAAGAGGTTCATATTGTTTTGCTAGTTTGGTGTTGAGGATTTGCTCATATTCCTCCCGAATTTTCTCTTCATAGTCTTTTAAGAGATGCTCACATATTATTCTGACTTGTCAGAGGGGAAAAGAGGGCTGGTCCTTCTTCATCCTGGAGGAACCTGGAGAACTAGGGGCTGTGAGTGCTGAGGAATGAGGCTGACTTTCCGAAGTAGAAGCTTCACTCTGATTCAGAACAGCTTCTAAATGTCTCCAACTCTGATAAGGACTATATTCTTGTTTTATGTTCGGCAAAATTTGTTCTAGTGTTGGAAGGCATGGCTCATTGTGGGGTGCAGTGGGGTGCTGCAGAGTCAGTTGTGGTGTCTGCTCTGGAGAAGAGGTGGTGGCTCGGTGTCTGGGGGCCTGAGGCCAGAGAGGGGCCGGGCAGAGGGGTGCAGCACCACCACTTTGTGGAGCCAGGGCTCCACAGCCTGGCCTCAATCTCCCTGGGCTGTTTCAATGTAGCCCTCACATCATGCCTCTGGGGGGTCAGGGAACAGGGGAAGATATGGAGGTAACTGTGGCCCAAACTCCGGCTCCTCAGCCCAGCTCACAAGCCAGGCTGGATCCAATCCCGAGGCATAAATTATTTATAAAAAAATTGATAAGCTGCAATTTATTAAAATGAAAATCTTATGATCTCAAAAAACTCAAAAATAAACAGCAAGCTCCAGACATAGAAAATTTTGAAAAAAAGGATCTCTTTCCAAAAGATACATGTGAAAAACAATTGTATTCGAAATATACAAAGAACACTTGAAATCAACAATGAAGAAAATAACTTAATTAAGAAAACCGACTGAGTCCCATAATAAACCATTCACTAAATAACATAGATTGAAGGGGAGGAGCAAGATGGTGGAGGAGCAGGAGATCTAAATTTTGTCTGGTCCTAGGAATTCAGCTAGATAGGGATCAAACCATTCTGAACACCTATGAACTCAACAGGAGATCAAAGAGAATAGCTGCAACTCACTGAACAGAAAAGCGACCACTTTCTGGAAGGTAGGACATGTGGAGAAGTGAATCCAAGGTGATTTTTGGGAAGATAGATGGCGGGCTAGGGGGCCTCCATCAGCTGCTCCTGCAAGGGATAGAGACGTGGAGCACAAAATCAGAACTTTTAGAAGTCGGCTTTGCTGAGGGCCGTCACTCCAGTGGCTAAGCGGGGGGTGGAACACTCACTGGGAAAGTGTGGTCTCAGGACCCTTGGGGTCACAGAAAGACCGGGGGTGTCTGAGTGCGGCAGAGCTCCCAGGTATCGGGGCAGGGAAGCCCGTTTCAGAGACGGAGCCAAGGAGTGGTCTCTCAGTTCCGGGTTGCCATAGACTGTGATCTGCGGCACAGTCGGGCCACTGCTCCTCCAGTAGGGACCCAACAAGGGGCAGTTCCCGGGACACTCCCCTTCCTCCCCCGGGAGGAGCGGCACAGGAGCGCACTGCAGGTATCTGCTGGGTTTGGAGACTCCACTCGGTGTCTGTTCGAGAGACAGAATCACTTGGTCACAGGACAGGTTAACACAAGTGCAGCCAGAGACCAGGGAGATAGGAGTGATTGACTGCTTTTCTCTGGGATCTCACTGAGGAGTGGGACCCGGAGTTATCGGCTCCTCCAGGGTGGAGATTGGGAGGTCACCATTTTCACTTTCGTCCTCCAAAGCTGTATGAAAAGCTTGCAGGGAGCAAAAGCTCCCAAGAGCAAACCTAAGCAGATTACATAGCTCCACCTGCAGCAAGGGCTGGGTAATTATGCCTCCGGAAAAGACAGTTGAGAACCACGGCAACAGGCCCCTCCCCCAAAAGATCAGCAAGAACAGCATGCCAAGACCAAGTTTACCTGTCAATGAGAATGGCAGAACTCCAGCACTAGGGGAATACAGCACATAGATTACATGGCTTTTTTTCCCCAGGATTCTTTAGTCTTTCAAAGTTAATTTTCTTATTTCTTTTTTCTTTTTTTTTAATTTTTTTTTCCCTTTTTCAACCAACATCTTCTCGAACCTCTTTTACAAAAATCTTTTTTACTTTTAATTTTTAGAGTCATATTCTATCCCTTCATAGTAGTTTAACATTATTTTTGGTATATATATAAGTTGTTCTCTCCTTAAAATTTTGGGATACAGTTGCTTCTAACAGACCAAAATACACCCTAAATCTCTAGTGTATGGCTTTGTTCTAGTCTCCTGCCTGATCATATTCTCTCCCTCTTCTTTGTTTTCTCAAACCAACCTCTTATCAATTCCGTTTATAAAATCTTTTCTAATTTTCATCTTTAGAGTCATATTCCATCCCTTCATCATATATACCCTTATTTTTGTACATATATAAGTTTTTCTTTCCTTAAACATTTGGGAGGCAGTTTCTTCTAACGGACCAAAATACACCCAAAATCTAGTGTGTGGTAATGATCTATGCACAAGCCTGATCATATTTGATCATATTCTGTTTTTTTTTTTAAATTTTTTTTTCCTATTCTCTTTCTTTCCCTTTCTGTTCCCCCGGTTTCAGGTCTCTTCTGATTTGTTTAGTGTATATTTCTCTGGGGTCATTGTTATGCTGTTAGCATTTGTTCTCTCACTCATCGATTGTGCTTTGTATAAAATGACAAGATGGAAAAAGTCACCCCCCAAAAAAGAACAAGAAGCAGTACCGACTGCCACGGACCTAATCAATATGGACAGTAGTAAGATGTCGGATCTAGAGTTCAGAATGACAATTTTAAAGATACTAGCTGGGCTTGAAAAAAGCATGGGAGATATTACACAAACCCATTCTGGAGAAATAAAGGAACTAAAATCTAACCAAGTTGAAATCAAAAAGGCTGTTAATGAGGTGTAATAAAAAATGGAGGCTCTAACAGCTAGGATGAATGAGGCAGAAGAGGGAATTAGTGATATAGAAGAACAAATGATGGAAAATAAAGCTGAGAAAAAGAGAGATAAACAACTACTGGATCACGAGGGCAGAATTTGAGAGATAAGTGATACCATAAGATGAAACAACATTAGAATAATTGGGATCCCAGAGGAAGAAGAAAGAGAGAGAGGGGCAGAAGGTATATTGGAGCAAATTATAGCAGAGAACTTCCCTAATTTGGGGAAGGAAGCAAGCATCAAAATCCAGGAGGCATGGAGAACCCCCATCAAAATCAATAAAAATAGGTAAACACCCCGACATTTATAGTAGCCTTATGAGTCTCAGAGACAAAGAGAAAATCCTGAAAGCAGCTCAGGAGAGGAGATCTGTAACCTACAATGTAGAAACATTTGATTGGCAACAGACCTATCCACAGGGACCTAGCAGGCCACAAAGGACTGCAATGATATATTCAGAGCATTAAAGGAGAAAAATATGCAGCCAAGAATACTATATCCATCTAGGCTGCCATTGAAAATAGAAGGAGAGATAAAAAGATTCCAGGACAAACAAAAAGTAAAGGAATTTGCAAACACAAAACCAACCCTACAAGAAATATTGAAAGGGGTCCTCTAAGCGAAGAGAGAGCCTAAAAGTGACATAGACCAGAAAGGAACACAGAAAATATAGAGTAACAGTCACCTTACAGGCAATACAATGGCACTAAATTCCTATCTTTCTGTAGTTACTCTGAATGGAAATGGGCTAAATGCCCCAATCAAAAGACACAGGCTATCAGATTGGATAAAAAAAAAAAAAACCCAAGACCCATAGATATGCTGTCTGCAAGAGACTCATTTTAGACCCAAAGACACCCCCAGATTGAAAGCGAGGGGGTGAAAATCATTTACCATGCGACTGGACACCAAAAGAAAGCTGAGGTGGCAATCCTTATATCAGACAAATCAGATTTTAAACCAAAGACTATACGAAGAGATGAGGAAGGACACTCTATCATAGTTGAAGTGTCTTTCCAACAAGAAGATCTAACTATTGTAAATATCTGTGCCCCTTACATGGGAGCAGCCAATTATATAAGCCAATTAATAAAAAAAAAAAAGCAAAGAAACACATCAACAACAATACTATAATAATGGGGGACTTTCACACACCCCTCACTGAAATGGACAGATCATTTAAACAAAAGATCAACAAGGAAATAAGGACTTTAAAAGACACACTGAACCAAAAGGACTTCACAGATGTATTCCAAACATTCCATCCCAAAGCAACAGAATACACATTCTTCTCTA
The DNA here is from genome assembly GCF_002201575.2 of Neomonachus schauinslandi. Classification (NCBI taxonomy): domain Eukaryota; kingdom Metazoa; phylum Chordata; class Mammalia; order Carnivora; family Phocidae; genus Neomonachus; species Neomonachus schauinslandi. The sequence continues at coordinate 276 of NW_025411288.1, read as the reverse complement.
GTGCCCATGGAATATTCTAATTAATAGATCACATCCTAGGTCAAAAATCACATCTCAACCGGTACCAAAAGATTGGGATCATTCCCTGCCTATTTTCATAGCACAGTGCTTGCTTTGAAACTAGACCTCAATCACAAGAGGAAAGTCGGAAAGAACTCAAATACATGGAGGCTAAAGAGCATCCTACTAAAGAAGGAATGGGTCAACCAGGAAATTAAAGAATTAAAACGATTTATGGAAACACATGAAAATGAAAACACAACTGTTCAAAATCTT
>NW_025411287.1:0-4969 GCF_002201575.2 Neomonachus schauinslandi | reverse complement strand
TTTTTTTTTTTAGCTGTATTGATCACTTTGTGCCAGATGATGAAAAGACAGTGAATGCTACTGTTGCCTCAAGTTGTTCACAGCCTGCTGAAGGAGATGGTGAAGTAATCAGACAATTCTAATTTAGAGTTGAGTTTTTCCTCACCACAACCCAACACTCCCCCAGAGAGTTGGACAAATTCTAACTTTAGGAATCCGCTCACACCAGCTCCTTGAACAGTTGGATCTGCAACTAGAAACCACAAGATTAAGGGTGAAACTTTATTCAGACATCTCTGTAACAGCTACTCAAGCCACCAGAGGCCCACAGAAGAAGGCTGGAGCTGTGTTGGAGGATCAGCTGCCAAAGCTTCTTGCTGACTCCATCTGTGTCATCAGCATTAACATAACACCTCCTCAGCATCTCAGGGCAGAACTCAACTCTGACATTTTCACACTCAGAGCCAGTCAGAAGCAGAAACTGTTTGTGTTGCTGACATGTCATCCTCTTTTAGCCCTCTTACATCAGCCAGTCTGCTGAGTCTTTCTGCCAGCTCCCTTCAGTGTGGATCACAAGGCGCTTGGAAAACAAGACGGGAAGTAACTCTCACGTCATGGAGTCCATCCACAAGAGATGAGTAATTTGTGGGGAAATATTAGGTGGTCTGAGTGTCTTCATCCCATCCTCTCCTGCCTTCGTATTTCTAGTCTTGCCAGCCTATACATTTGGTTCCTCCACGCCCTTTGCCCTGATGAAGGAGAGCCTCGAGCAGCTGGCCATGCTGCTCTTCTCAAGGACACTTCAGCCTTCAGCTCCAATCCAGTAGCTCTCCAGTCAGGAAATCACTACTTAGCTTCCTTGTGTCCCATTGGAAGTTTCCCCTTCACAGTTTCCTCCTAAGACAATCCCTTCAGGGACATGAAAGTCTGCTCCAGTCACTTGGGAATGTTTGAACACTGATTAAGAAGACCCAATGTACAAGAATCTCTTCAGAAGACACCAAGGAGATGTCTCTCAACATCAAAGTATACAAAATGTTGTTTCTCCTCACGTTAAAATGCTTTCATACTTTAACATATATACAATTTCTGTGGCTATTATAAAAAGAGCTCAAGTTTTATATCTATTTTGAATGCTAATCTTTTAAAAATTTCTGTTTAACTTTCAACCATGATTCTACTTCTCAGAGATGATCAACAATTGCTAAAATCCTATTTTCTTCCTATTGGTAGTTAGAAATTCATACTGAGGACAAAGAGAAATCAAGTACCCCATGTTCCAAAGAAAGTTGAAAGTATTTGGGGTCAGGCACTTCCACATCAACAACATGCTGAATGGGTAGGTGCATAAGCAGATTACTAAAAGGAAGAAAGATTTGGGTCAGGATTCAAAGAATTGACTAGAAATGTGGTCTACAGGTCCCCAGGGTAGTGTGTGGCTTTCTTTCTCCCTTTTCTTTGGGATGGGAGACTTCCCCCATCAAGCCAGTGGAGGATGTTCCAGTGGCATTGAGAGAGGAAGAAAGTACAATCAGTCCCTTGAGCTAAAGCCTTGTTGCCGGGGCATGGAGGATTGAAGATGAGCACTAAATTGGAAATGAAATAGAAATTTTAAAACAAATTAAATTCAAAGAATGAGACTGCATTAACTAATAACTGAAAGGCTACAGAAGCAGTATCTGTCCAGGATATTAAGAAGCAAAATAAAGGAAGTTTGAACATCTTCATATGAAGCGTTTTAAGGCTTTTGTGGGAGCTTTTGAATATAAAAAGAGACTATTTTTGGTCTAAAATTTGACTGATAGTCAACTTATTTAAATTATACATTCAAAAACCTCATTAACTTCAAGTTAAAAATCTTATTAAATGTCGGGGGCGGAGCAAGATGGCGGAGGAGTAGGAGAGCTGGATTTCGTCTGGTCTCAGGAATTCAGCTGGATAGGGATCAAACCATTCTGAACACCTACAAACTCAACAGGAGATCGAAGAAAAGAAGAGCAACAACTCTCTCATCAGAAAAGCGACCACTTTCTGGAAGGTAGGACGTGCGGAGAAGTGAATCCGAGGCGATATTCGGGAGGAGAGACGGCGGGGGAGGGGCCTCCGGCGGCCGCTTCTGGCAAGTGATAGAGCCGCGGAGCACAAAATCGGAACTTTTAAAAGTCTGCTCCGCCGAGGGACGTCACTCTGGTGGCTAAGCGGGGGGTGGAACCCTCCGGGACAGTGTGGTCTCAGGACCCTCGGGGTCACAGAAAGACCGGGGGTGCCTGAGTGTGGCAGAGCTCCCAGGTATCGGAGCAGGGAAGCCGGCTGCAGAGGCGGAGCCCAGGCGCAGGCTCTCAGCTCGGGGTTGCCATAAACCGTGATCCGCGGCACAGTCGGGCCCCTGCTCCTCCAGCAGGGACCCAACAAGCGGCAGATCCGGGGAGACTCACCTTCCTTCCCCGGGAGGAGAGGTGCGGGAGCGCACCGCAGGGATCTGCTGGGCTTGGAGACTCCACACGGGGTCGGGTGCCAGAGATAGAAACGCGCGGTCACAGGCCGGGTGAGCACGGAGTGCGGCCGGAGACCGGGGAGACGGGAGTGACTGACGGCTTTTCTCTGGGGGCTCACTGAGAAGCGGGGCCCCGAGTTCTCGGCTCCTCCGTGGCGGAGATTGGGAGGCCGCCATTTTCACTCTCCGCCTCCAAAGCTGTACGGAAAGCTCGCAGGGAACAAAAGCCCCGGAGAGCAAACCTGAGCAGATTACTTAGCCGGGAGGGGGCAAGGGCGGGGCAATTCCGCCTCCGGCAAAGACATTTGGAAACCACGGCAACAGGCCCCTCCCCAGAAGATCAGCGAGAACAGCCAGCCAAGACCAAGTTTACCGATCAATGAGAACGGCAGAACTCCAGCGCTAGGGGACTACTGCACATAGAATTCATGGCTTTTTTACCATGATTCTGTAGTCTTTCAAAGTTAATTTTTTTTTTAACTGTCTTTTTTTCTTTTTTTTTCTTTTTGAATTTTTCTTTTTCCCTTTTTCAACCAACATCTTATCAATCCCTTTTTTTAAAAAAAAAAACATTTTTATTTTTCATTTTTAGAGTCATATTCTATCCCTTCATAGTAGTTACCCGTATTTTTGGCTTATATATATAAGTTGTTCTCTCTTTAAAATTTTGAGATAGTTTCTTCTAACAGATCAAAATATACCCTAAATCTCTAGTATATGGTGTTTTCTATTCCCCTGCCTGATCACATCCTCTCCCTTTTTTTTTCTTTTTTTAAATCCTCTTCTTTCTTTTTTCAAACAACTTCTTATCAATTCCTTTTATAAAATTTTTTATAATTTCCATCTTTACAGTCATATTCCATCCCTTCATCATATCAACCCTTATTTTTGTACATATATAAGTTTTTCTTTCTTTAAAATTTTGGGAGGCACTTTCTTCTAAAAGACCAAAATACACCCCAAATCTAGTGTGTGGCACTGATCTATATACCAGCCTGATTATATTTGATCACATTCTGGTTTTTTTGTTGTTGTTGTTTTGTTTTGTTTGTTTTTGTTTTTATCTTTATCTTTTTCTTTTTTTTCTTTTTCTTTTTTCTCTCTTTCCCTTTCTTTTCCCAAGGCTTCAGGGTTTTTCTGATTTGTTTAGAGTATATTTTCTGGGGACGTCGTTACTCTGCTAGCATTTTGTTCTCTCATTCATCTATTCTCCTCTGCACAAAATGACAAGACGGAAAAAATCACCTCAACAAAAAGAACAAGAGGTAGTACCGACTGCCAGGGACCTACTCAATACGGACATTAGTACGATGTCAGATCTAGAGTTCAGAATCATCACTTTAAAGATACTAGCTGGGCTTGAAAAAAATATGGAAGTTATTAGAGAAACCCTTTCTGGAGAAGTAAAAGAACTAAAATCCAACCAAGTAGAAATCAAAAAGGCTATTAATGAGGTGCAATCAAAAATGGGGGCGCTAACTGCTAGAATAAATGAGGCAGAAGAGAGAATCAGTAATATAGAAGATGAAATGATGGAAAATAAAGAAGCTGAGAAAAAGAGAGATAAACAACTACTGGATCACGAGGGCAGAATTCGAGAGATAAGCGATACCATAAGACGAAACAACATTAGAATAATTGGGATCCCAGAAGAAGAAGAAAGAGAGAGAGGGGCAGAAGGTATAATGGAGCAAATTATAGCAGAGAACTTCCCTAATTTGGGGAAGGAAACAGGCATGAAAATCCAGGAAGCACAGAGAACCCCTCTCAAAATCAATAAAAATAGGCCAACACCCCGACATCTAATAGTAAAACTTACGAGTCTCATAGACAAAGAGAAAATCCTGAAAGCAGCACGGGAGAAGAGATATGTAACCTACAATGGTAGAAACATTAGATTGGCAACAGACCTATCCACGGAGACCTGGCAGGCCAGAAAGGACTAGCAGGATATATTCAGAGCACTAAATGAGAAAAATATGCAGCCAAGAATACTATATCCAGCTAGGCTGTCATTGAAAATTGAAGGAGAGGTAAAAAGCTTCCAGGACAAACAAAAACTAAAGGAATTTGCAAACACAAAACCAGCCCTACAGGAAATCTTGAAAGGGGTCCTCTAAGCAAACAGAGAGCCTAAAAGCAACATAGACCAGAAAGGAACACAGACAATATACGGTAACAGTCACCTTACAGGCAATACAATGGCACTAAATTCCTATCTTTCAATAGTTGCCCTGAATGTAAATGGGCTCAATGCCCCAATCAAAAGACACAGGCTATCAGACTGGATTAAAAAACAAGACCCATCGATATGCTGTCTGCAAGAGACTCATTTTAGAACCAAAGACACCCCCAGATTGAAAGTGAGGGGGTGGAAAACCATTTACCATGCTAATGGACACCAAAAGAAAGCTGGGGTGGCAATCCTTATATCAGACAAATTAGATTTTAAACCAAAGACTGTAATAAGAGATGAGGAAGGACACTATATCCTAC
>NW_025411286.1:3421-4969 GCF_002201575.2 Neomonachus schauinslandi | reverse complement strand
ATGTCGGAGATGGAATTCAGGCTAGCAATTGTGAAGACAATGGCTAGGATGGAGAAATCAATTAATGGCAGCATAGAGTCTCTAAGGGCAGAAATAAAAGGTGAATTGGCAGAACTTAAAAATGCTATCAATGAGATCCATTCCAATCTAGATAATCTAACAGCTAGGGTAACTGAGACAGAAGAGAGAATAAGCGAACTGGAAGACAGTATAATAGATAAAAAGGGAAAAGAGGAGGCCAGGGAAAAACAACTCAGAATCCATGAAAATAGAATCAGAGAAATAAGTGACACCATGAGGCATTCCAATGTCAGAATAATTGGAATCCTGGAGGGAGTGGAGAGGGAGAGAGGACTAGAAGATGTATTTGAGCAAATCATAGCTGAGACCTTCCCTAATCTGGGGAATGAAACAAACATTCGAGTCCTAGAGGCAGAGAGGACCCCTCCTAAGATCAAGGAAAACAGGCCAACACCCTGGCATGTAATAGTAAAACTTGCAAATCTTAGAACCAAGGAAACCATCTTAAGGACAGTTAGGGGGGAAGAGATTCCTTACGTACAGAGGGAGGAACATCAGAATAACGTCAGACCTATCCACAGAGATCTGGCAAGCCAGAAAGGCCTGGCAAGACATATTCAGGGTACTAAATGAGAAGAACATTCAGCCAAGAATACTTTATCTGGCAAGGCTTTCATTTAGAATGGATGGAGAGATGCAGAGCTTCCACGACCGGCAGAAGTTGAAAGAATATGTGACCACTAAGCCGGCCCTGCAAGAAATACTAAGGGGGGTTCTATAAAAGGAGAAAGACCCCAAGAGTGATCTACAACAGAAATTTACAGGGACAATCTATAAAAACAACATCTTCACAGGCAACATGATGACAATTCATATCTTTCAATAATCACTCTCAACGTGAATGGCCTAAACGCTCCCATAAAAGGGCATGGGGTTGCAGATTGGATAAAAAGACAGGACCCATCCATATGCTGTCTACAAGAGACTCATTTTGAACCTAAAGATACATCCAGACTGAAAGTAAAGGGATGGAGATCTATCTTCCATGCCAGCGGACTTCAAAAGAAAGCCAGGGTAGCAATTCTTATATCAGACAAATTGGATTTTAAACTAAAGTCTGCAATTAGAGACACAGAAGGACACTATATCATTCTTAAAGGGTCTATCCAACAAGAAAATCTAACAATTGTAAATATCTATGCCCCCAACATGGGAGCAGCCATATACATGAGCCAACTGTTAACCAAAATAGTCATATTTTAACAATACATTAATTGTAGGAGACCTCAATACCCCACTCTCAGCAATGGACAGATCATCTAAGCAGAAAATCAACAAGGAAACAAGAGCTTTGAATGATACATTGGACCTGATGGACCTCATAGATATTTACAGAACATTCCACCCTAAAACAACAGAATACTCATTCTTCTCGAGCGCACATGGAACTTTCTCCAGAATAGACCATATACTGGGTCACAAATCAGGTCTCAACCGATACCAAAAGATTGAGATTATTCCCTGCAT
>NW_025411286.1:0-3411 GCF_002201575.2 Neomonachus schauinslandi | reverse complement strand
ACTTGGAAGCTAAAGACCACTCTGCTCAAGAATGTTTGGGTCAACCAAGAAATCAAAGAAGAACTTAAACAATTCATGGAAATCAATGAGAACGAAAACACATCGGTTCAAAACCTATGGGATGCTGAAAAGGCAGTCCTAAGGGGGAAATACATAGCCATCCAAGCCTCACTCAAAAAAATAGAAAAATCCCAAATTCACCAACTAACTCTACACCTTAAAGAACTAGAGAAAAAGCAACAAATGATGCCTAAACCACTCATTAGAAGAGAAATAATTAAAATTAGAGCAGAAATCAATGAATTAGAAACCAGAAATAGTAGATCAGATCAATGAAACTAGAAGTTGGTTCTTTGAAAGAATTAATAAGATTGATAAACCACTGGTCAGACTTATCCAAAAGAAGAGAGAAAGGACCCAAATTAATAAAATTATGAATGAAAGGGGAGAGATCATGGCTAACACCAAGGAAATAGAAACAATTATTAGAAATTATTATCAACAACTATATGCCAATAAACTGAGCAATCTGGATGAAATGGAGGCCTTCCTGGAAACCTATAAGCTGCCGAGACTGAAACAGGAAGAAATTGACAACCTGAATAGGCCAATAACCGGTAACGAGATTGAAGCAGTGATCAAAAACCTCCCAAAAAACAAGGGTCCAGGGCCTGATGGATTCCCTGGGGAATTCTACCAAACATTCAAAGAAGAAATAATACCTATTCTACTGAAGCTGTTTCAAAAAACAGAAACAGAAGGAAAACTTCCAAACTCATTCTATGAGGCCAGCATTACCTTAATCCCCAAACCAGGCAAAGACCTCATCAAAAAGGAGAATTTCAGACCGATATCCCTGATGAATATGGATTCCAAAATCCTCAACAAAATCCTAGCTAATAGGATCCAACAATACATTAAAAGGATCATCCACCACAACCAAGTGGGATTTATCCCCGGGATGCAAGGGTGGTTCAACTTTTGCAAATCAATCAATGTGACAGAACACATTAATAAGAGGAGGGAGAAGAACCATATGGTCTTCCAATTGATGCAGAAAAAGCATTTGACAAAATACAACATCCTTTCCTGATTAAAACTCTCCAGCGTATAGGTTTAGAGGGAACATTCCTCAAGCTCATAAAATCCATCTATGAAAAACCCACAGCAAATATCAGTCTCAATTGGGAAAAGCTGAGAGCCTTTCCCTTAAGATCAGGAACACGTCAGGGGTGCCCACTCTCACCATTGTTGTTCAACATAGTACTAGAAGTCCTAGCAACAGCAATCAGACAACAAAAAGAAATAAAAGGTTTTCAAATTGGCAAAGAAGAAGTCAAGCTCTCTCTTTTCGCAGATGACATGATACTTTATGTGGAAAACCCAAAAGACTCCACCCCCAAATTACTAGAACTCAACCGGCAATTCAGTAATGTGGCAGGATACAAAATCAATGCACAGAAATCAGTTGCTTTCTTATACACTAACAATGCAACTGTAGAAAGAGAAATTAAAGAAACGATTCCATTTATAATAGCACCAAAAACCATAAGCTACCTCGGAATAAACCTAACCAAAGAGGAAGGATCTATACTCTAGGAACTACAAAACACTCATGAAAGAAATTGAAGAAGACACAAAAAGATGGAAAAATATTCCATGCTCATGGATCAGAAGAATAAACATTGTTAAAATGTCTATGCTACCCAGAGCAATCTATACCTTCAATGCCACCCCGATCAAAATTCCAATGATATTTTTCAAAGTGCTGGAACAAACAATCCTAAAATTTGTATGGAATCAGAAAAGACCCCAAATCGCCAAGGAGATGTTGAAAAAGAAAAACAAAGCTGGGGGCATCATGTTGCCTGATTTCAAGCTCTATTACAAAGCCATGATCACCAAGACAGCATGGTACTGGCACAAAAACAGACATACAGACCAATGGAACAGAATAGAGAACCCAGATATGGACCCTCAACTCTGTGGTCAAATAATCTTTAACAAAGCAGGAAAAAACATGCAATGGAAAAAAGACAGTCTCTTCAATAAATGGTGCTGGGAAAATTGGACAGCCACATGCAGAAGAATGAAACTCGACCATTCTCTAACACCATTCACAAAGAGAAACTCAAAGTGGATGAAAGACCTCAATGTGAGACAGGAATCCATCAAAATCCTAGAGGAGAACATAGGCAGTAACCTCTTTGACATCGGCCACAGCAACTTCTTTCAAGATACATCTCCAAAAGCGAGTGAAACAAAAGCAAAAATGAACTTTTGGGACTTCATCAAGATAAAAAGCTTCTGTACAGCAAAGGAAACAGTCAACAAAACAAAGAGGCAACCCACAGAATGGGAGAAGATATCTGCAAATGACACTACAGATAAAGGGCTGGTATCCAAGATCTATAAAGAACTTCTCAAACTCAACACCCAAAAAACAAATAAGTCAAAAAATGGGCAGAAGATATGAAAAGACACTTCTCTGAAGAAGACATACAAATGGCTAACAGACACATGAAAAAATGTTCATCATCATTAGCCATCAGGGAAATCCAAATCAAAACCACACTGGGATACCACCTTACACCAGTTAGAATGGCCAAAATGCACAGGGAAAGAAACAACAAATGTTGGAGAGGTTGTGGAGAAAGGGGAACCCTGTTACACTGTTGGTGGGAATGCAAGTTGGTATAGCCACTTTGGAAAACAGTGTGGAGGTTCCTCAAAAATTTAAAAATAGAGCTACCCTATGACCCAGCAATTGCACTCCTGGGTATTTACCCCAAAGACACAGATGTAGTGAAAAGAAGGGCCATATGCACCCCAATGTTCATAGCAGCAATGTCCGCAATAGCCAAACTGTGGAAAGAGCCGAGATGCCCTTCAAGAGACGAATGGATAAAGAAGATGTGGTCCATAGATACAACGGAATATTACTCAGCCATCAGAAAAGATGAATACCCAACTTTTACATCAACATGGATGGGACTGGAGGAGATTATGCTAAGTGAAATAAGTCAAGCAGAGAAAGTCAATTATCATATGGTTTCACTTATTTGTGGAACATAAGGAATAACATGGAGGACATTAGGAGAAGGAAGGGAAAAATGGGGGCAGGGGAATTGGAGGGAGAGATGAACCATGAGAGACTATGGACTCTGAGAAACAAACAGGGTTTTAGAGGGGAAGGGGGGAGGGGGGATTGGTTAGCCCGGTGATGGGTATTAAGGAGGGCACGTACTGCATGGAGCACTGGGTGTTATACGAAAACAATGGATCGTGGATCACCACATCAAAAACCAATGATGTATTGTATGGTGACTAACATAACATAATAAAATTAAAAAATAAATAAATTAAAAAAAAAAAACATGCCCCACTGGAAGGGTGATTGAGATAGCCATA
>NW_025411285.1:0-4973 GCF_002201575.2 Neomonachus schauinslandi | reverse complement strand
AAAAAAAAAAAAGAAAACAAAAGTATATGTAATGTCTATTTTCTGCAGAACGCCATCACATAGTAGTCCCTGGCCTATTGTAGGTTCTCAGTAAATGTTTGTTCAAGGTATTTTTGATTATGGACTCTGATATCCAAAGTTATCCACAATATATCAATTATATTTACATTTTTAAGCAGTTTGTGCTGCCTCTACAAGAATATTTTGTCTACATTTTGTCTTCAGCTATTAGAAGTACTCCATAATAAATTCAACAACTACTTCATCTTCTAGGTTCTGCTACTTTCTTTCCACTTCCATGGGGCACCTGAAGTTCAAGAGCTGAGCTGAGATCGAGTCCAGTGCTTAACCAACTAAGCCACCCAGGTGTACAACCATCTTTTAAGAATCTTTGCCTAACTGGTCAATCAGGCATCTGGAATATCCTTCCATGATGCTAGAATGATAGATAAAATGATACCTTCTAGGCCATCCAGAATGTTGAATGAAATCTGTTCTTGAATCCAAAGAGGTATACTCTAATGGTGAGCTTCCTAACACTATGTTTAAAAGAGGGAAGACAAATGTTACATATCCTGTAAAATCTTCCAAATCTGTGCTACCCTTATAAAGTTATAGTCCCTTTCTCTCTATGTGACATTAAATATTCTCTGTCTAATACTACTACATGTAAGTAAAGAGATGTAACATGCAGTTTCCACCATCCTAACCTCTAGAAGTTTGGAGACTAATTATAGAAGATGCTGTCATCATTAGATACCAGGTCTTTAGCTATAAACACAGTCATATCCCAAACTTGCCTCCCAGGTAAAAGAAAGGCTTCCATGCACTTTACCTAGTGAATGCAATATGCTCAAATATTTTTTACCATTTTACATTTGTCAAGATTTTGTAAATTCATTATGCAGCACTAATTTGACTTAACTAGTTTGAAAAATATTCTTTTCATTTTCTGTCACATCTCTCAGTACATGAATAAAACATTCAGAATATCTCCTTAAATTTAAACAGAAGGGAAATTACATTTAAATAGAAGGAAACTATTCAATAAAATTAGTAAGACTACACATCTATTCAATTATTTGTATGTTCCTACATTACATCTTTATATTAAAATTTTGACTGTAAGATGAAAGGCAAAAATAATAGATCATTACTTCCTGAGTAATATTTATCTTGAGGTGTTTAATGTAGAAATCCTGGGAATATTAAGTCTGATATACATGCTTATATTTATACTAAAAAATAATGCTACTTTTATTTTGGGATGTATTCTAAAAATGTATGATATCAATGACCAAAATGATATAGCTATTATAAGCACTGTCTTCAAATACCAGACTGACATGGTTGGTGTGCAATTGATTCCAGTTAAATGGTCTTTGCTGATAATTCACTGTAATGGAATTTCATAGAAGAGGCAGAGTTCTAACAATGGATTTCCCTAAATATGGATGGAATAAAATCATTGCTTATTTAAAGGAGTTGACATGAAAAATGCATACCATAAATGTACGATAGTGTGACTTTCCCTAGGAATGGGTATGCTATTGACCCAAATGATTATATTAAGAGAGTAGTAATATAAGTGAAAAACTTCCATGATTTGAAGAGATAAACAAGAAAATACAATGCAAATAAATACAGTATCTTTGAAATTTATATTGTCTTATTATACAACACATCAATCAGACATGAAATTTTATCTGAAATGAATTTTTATCAAATCAAATTTTTTACCAAATGAATTTTTATCAAAGGTTTTTTTCTAGACTCAGAGACAACACAGTATATAACACAGATGCATGCACATACGCAGGTACATACATGCACACGCAGAACAGAGCTTAGCACTTAGTCGTTACATAGGGACAAGGATTATTACTGTTGTTTTTATTATTGTTTCTAAAATTGCAGTATTAGTATTTCTATAATTATTTTGGTTTATTTTTTATTAATTTTTCATTATGTTCAGTTAGCCAACACACTTTATATTTTAAATAAGCATTTAAACTACTATATTCTAGAAAGAGAGAGTAGTATTCAGGATATGAGAGTATATAACCGAGTAAAGCAATACAATTCGATGTTGTGAGTCAGAAGCAGATTGTGTACTCTGCCTGGTGAAACTGGTCCATGAGGTTCTCTGGGGGAAGTGGACTTGCAGTTTGCTGAATGACAGCGTGTGGTTTGTTTCCCACCCACATACACAAACACAGGCATGTGTGGAGAGCTAAGCAATGCTCCTTATTATGAAATCAATCCGCTGAGCTGCTCACAATTTCATTCTATACTAGCTAATTGACATTATAATGAACTAACAATTTTGTTTTTGTCCTTTTGATTTTTCAGGACACCGAATCATACACCAAAAAATTGTTGCATGGCCAACTTCTATCTATTCGTTGTTGCTGCCATGCCAGTTTAAGGGAGTCTGGTGAGTATTCTCTCACAGTGACATCAAACTCACCATGCCTAACAATGAACTGCCAAAGTCCCCTGAAGCGTGTATCACCATTGGTACCACCATTTACAACAGCCCGAGCTAGAAATCAGAAAAAATAAAAAAATGTTATCCCAACTTTTCTTTATCTCTGCACTCCTCCATATAAAAATCACCATCTCTTACTAACTCTCCTGACATGAATGTCTCCCATGGTTATTCCTCTTCATGGTACTACAGTCCATGGTTGTCATGGTGACTCTAAAGCATCTATTCTATCCTTTGTTAGTTGAATGTCTAGATCTGTATGGGTTCAGTACTGTCCACATACGATCACACACTTCACAGCTCTTTTTGAAGTCAGAAGAGTGTGGCCGATAAAGTCAGTTTCAGACAATGACAATGGCAGAGTTTTGGGACTGGAAGCACACTTTTCTCACTCCTTTGGCCTGTGAGTTACATCTACAGGTGATGATGTGTGGTCCTACATTCTTTCTGGAAGATCTGTACATGAAATAAAACCCGGGAGTTTAGGAGCCAATTTATTATTCACAATAATGTGTGAATATTAATGAAAAGTAACTCACCAAATTGTTAAAAAAATAATTTGGGAAGGGAAAAGGCAAGACATTTCCATGATGTGTTCTTGCTCTCCTTAGCTTTCGTATTGGGTCATACATTTTTTTGGATAATGGATCTAGGATAATTCCAGTGTGCTTTATTCAAAATGCATAACACATCCTTTTATGACATAGAATTTCAAAGAATTATAATATTGTAAAGATAATTCATGTAAATGTCTGCCTCCAGTTTCTCCCCCTATGAGTACACTTTTTGTCTAGTCTAGGTTATTCTATCTGGAACACTGTTTTGAGCATGCAGAAAATCTGCTAGATTACAATGAATGCACATTCCATTCTATTTACGTTAAAAATAATAATCAGACAAACAAGCAACAACAAAATCTCCCTTATCTCTAGTCCCCATTTCCATTGAAACTAAAGTAATTATATTTACATGACATTGTCTTTCTTGCATCTTTGCCACACTCATATTCTTTCTTCGACATAAACAGTCTTCCTCACCATTTCTAACCCCTTTAAAGTCTCCCAAAATCTAGGGGTTGATGTAAACATATCCTTCCATGGAGACTTCCGTGCTCTCTTTAGACCATTCTTCCTTGCTTCTCTTTCTTGTATAGAACTGGGCAGCTCTGTCAGAGCATCCGCTTTCATCTACAGCTGCACTGTCTGAGTTTATGTTTGCTCTATGCACCCTGAATGTGACCTACTCATCTCTTCCTTCCCTAGCCCCTAATGTCTCCCAAGGGCCCTCTTCTCTCACTTCATTAATGTTACCAATTTCATACCACCGAGGACAGAGCCTTGTTGATGTATTACTTCACACCTAACACACTGGGCTCACTTGCTCCCCAGAGGCTACCATGAGGCCCCTCCTCATTGGTGCCTAGCCATTGCCCACACCATTCGCATATCAGCCTCAATGTCACTGCTTCCAGAATGACAGAGGCATGGTGTGATGCCCAAATCCAGAAATTTGCTTTAAAGTAGCTGAGAGTTTGCAAGGACAAGGGGGATAAATGATTTGGGAGGACCAAGGAAAAGCAGGGAGGACACCTACCCCGTTGGAAGCCTGTGTCATGTAGCTTCTGGAGGAGAAAATAGCTACTCTTTGATGGGTGACATGGGCTGCCATATTCCCAGAGGACAGCTGGGGAGGGAAATGAAGGGAACAGGAGGAAACTGTTTGTGTGGAGAGGGGTGGGGGCATTGAGACAGACAGGCATTCCTCAGGATAGAGCAGAAAAAATCCTGGTGTCAGAGACAGAAGGGAGATAGTCTATTTCAGGTGGATTAAATAAAGTGAGATGAAACATTTGTTAAAGAAAAAAAATCCTGCCTTTCTGAACCCTTCCCCATTATACCTTCTATTCTTAGCATACTGTATTCCCATTTTTCAAAGCCTGAGAGCATATTATCTGTTCAGGGAACTGTGTGTGGTCTGCCTCTTACATTGGATACCAGCGTTAGAGAAGGCCACTAGGCAGACCTCACTTGCTGCAGCATGGAGAGTCTCCTGGGTGTTTGTGGAGTCAACGAATGAACCTTCTTATCCCACAGACAGCCTACTACAGAGAGGCAGATAAAAAGATGGAATTGTTTTATATGAGCGATTATGCTTATTTTTATTCCTGATAGGTTCATAAGTCAATTAAATGATTATTGATAAACTAAATATGAAAGTAAAAGTAACAAGGGGCACCTGAATGGCAGCAGGTTGAGCTTCTGACTCTTGATTTCAGCTCAGGTCACGATCTCAGGATCATGGGATCAGCCCCCTATCAGGCTCCATGCTCAGCTTGGAATCTGCTTGTCCCTCTTCCTCTGCTCTTCCCCCGCTCATGCTCTCTGACTCTCTCTCAAATAAATAAATAAATAAATAAATAAATAAATAAATAAATGAATGAATGAATGAATGAATGAATGAATGAATGAATGAATGAATGAAT
>NW_025411284.1:0-4974 GCF_002201575.2 Neomonachus schauinslandi | reverse complement strand
TAGAAGACCAAATGATGGAAAATAAAGAAGCTGAGAAAAAGAGAGATGAACAACTACTGGATCACGAGGGCAGAATTCAAGAGATAAGCGATATCATAAGACGAAACAACATTAGAATAATTGGGATCCAGAAGAAGAAAGAGAGAGAGGGGCAGAAGGTATAATGGAGCAAATTATAGCAGAGAACTTCCCTAATTTGGGGAAGGAAACAGGCATCAAAATCCAGGAGGCACAGAGAACCCCTCTCAAAATCAATAAAAATAGGTCAACACCCCGACATCCAATAGTAAAACTTCCAAGTCTCAGAGACAAAGAGAAAATCCTGAAAGCAGCTCGGGAGAAGAGATATGTAACCTACAATGGAAGAAACATTAGATTGGCAACAGACCTATCCACAGAGACCTGGCAGGCAGGAAGGACTGGCAGGATATATTCAGAGCACTAAACGAGAAAAATATGCAGCCAAGAATACTCTACCCAGCTATGCTGTCATTGAAAATTGAAGGAGAGATAAAAAGCTTCCAGGACAAACAAAAACTAAAGGAATTTGCAAACACAAAACCAGCCCTACAGGAAATCTTGAAAGGGGTCCTCTAAGCAAAGAGAGAGCCTAAAAGTAAGATAGACCAGAAAGGAACACAAACAATATACAGTAACAGTCACCTTACAGGCAATACAATGGCACTAAATTCCTATCTTTCAATAGTTACCCTGAATGTAAATGGGCTAAATGCCCCAATCAAAAGACACAGGCTATCAGACTGGATTAAAAAACAAGACCCATCGATATGCTGTCTGCAAGAGAATCATTTTAGACCAAAGACAGCCCCAGATTGAAAGTGAGGGGGTGGAAAACCATTTACCATGCTAATGGACACCAAAAAAAAGCTGGGGTGGCAATCCTTATGTCAGACAAATTAGATTTTAAACCAAAGACTGTAATAAGAGATGAGGAAGGACACTATATCCTACTTAAAGGGTCTATCCAACAAGAAGATCTAACAATTGTAAATATCTATGCCCCTAACATGGGAGCAGCCAATTATATAAGGCAATTAATAACAAAAGCAAAGAAACACATCAACAATAATACAATAATGGGGGGGACTTTAACACCCCCCTCACTGAAATGGACAGATCATCTAAGCAAAAGATCAACAAGGAAATAAAGACTTTAAATGACACACTGCACCAAATGGACTTCACAGACATATTCAGAACATTCCATCTCAAAGCAACGGAATACACATTCTTCTCTAGTGTCCAGGGAACATTCTCCAGAATAGATCACATCCTAGGTCACAAATCAGGTCTCAACTGGTACCAAAAGATTGGGATCATTCCCTGCCTATTTTCAGACCACAATGCTTTGAAACTAGAACTCAATCACAAGAGGAAAGTCGGAAAGAACTCAAACACATGGAGGCTAAAGAGCATCCTACTGAAGAATGAATGGGTCAACCAGGAAATTAAAGAATTAAAAAAATACATGGAAACCAATGAAAATGAAAACACAACTGTTCAAAATTTTTGGGATGTAGCAAAGGCAGTCCTAAGAGGAAAGTATATAGCAATACAAGCCTTTCTCAAAAAACAAGAAAGGTCTCAAGTACACAACCTAACCTGACACCTAAAGGAGCTGGAGAAAGAACAGCAAATAAAGCCTAAACCCAGCAGGAGAAGAGAAATAATAAAGATCAGAGCAGAAATCAATGAAATAGAAACTAAAAGAACAGTAGAACAGATCAACAAAACTAGGAGCTGGTTCTTTGAAAGAATTAACCAGATTGACAAACCCCTGGCCAGACTTACCAAAAAGAAAAGAGAAATGACTCAAATCAACAAAATCATGAATGAAAGAGGAGAGATCACAACCAACACCAAAGAAATACAAACAATTACAAGAACATATTATGAGCAACTCTATGCCAGCAAATTAGATAACCTGGAAGAAATGGATGCATTCCTAGAGATGTATCAACTACCAAAACTGAACCAGGAAGAAATAGAAAACCTGAACAGAACTATAACCACTAAGGAAATGGAAGCAGTCATCAAAAATCTCCCAAAAAACAAAACCCCAGGGCCAGATGGCTTCCCAGGGGAATTCTACCAAACATTTAAAGAATTAATACCTATTCTTCTGAAACTGTTCCAAAAAATAGAAATGGAAGGAAAACTTCCAAACTCATTTTGAGGCCAGCATTATCTTGATCCCAAAACCAGACAAAGACCCCATCAAAAAGGAGAATTACAGACCAATATCCTTTATGAACATGGATGCAAAAATTCTCACCAAAATACTAGCCATTAGGATCCAACAGTACATTAAAAGGATTATTCACCACGACCAAGTGGGATTTATCCCTGGGCTGCAAGGTTGCTTCAACATCCGCAAATCAATCAACGTGATACAATACATTAACAAAAGAAAGAACAAGAATCATATGATCTCTCAATAGATGCAGAAAAAGCATTTGACAAAGTACAGCATCCTTTCTTGATCAAAACTCTTCAGAGTATAGGGATAGAGGGTATATACCTCAATATCATAAAAGCCATCTATGAAAAACCTACAGCAAATATCATTCTCAGTGGGGAAAACCTGAGAACTTTCCCCCTACAGTCAGGAACGCGGCAGGGATGTCCACTATCACCACTGCTATTCAACATAGTATTAGAAGTCCTAGCCACAGCAATCAGACAACAAAAAGAAATCAAAGGCATCCCAATCGGCAAAGAAGAAGTCAAACTCTCACTCTTGGCAGATGATATGATACTTTATGTGGAAAACCCCAAAGACTCCACCCCAAAACTGCTAGAACTCAGACAGGAATTCAGTAAAGTGGCAGGATATAAAACCAATGCACAGAAGGCAGTGGCATTCCTATACACCAACAACAAGACAGAAGAAAGAGAAATTAAGGAGTCGATCCCATTTACAATTGCACCCAAAACCATAAGATACCTAGGAATAAATCTAACCAAAGAGGCAAAGGATCTGTACTCAGAAAACTATAAAATACTCATGAAAGAAATTGAGGAAGACACAAAGAAATGGAAAAACGTTTTATGCTCATGGATTGGAAGAACAAATATTGTGAAGATGTCAATGCTACCTAGAGCAATCTACACATTCAATGCAATCCCCATCAAAATACCATCCACTTTTTTCAAAGAAATGGAACAAATAATCCTAAAATTTGTATGGAAGCAGAAAAGACCGCAAATAGCCAGAGGAATGTTGAAAAAGAAAAGCAAAGCTGGCGGAATCACAATTCCAGACTTCCAGCTCTATTACAAAGCTGTCATCATCAAGACAGCATGGTACTGGCACAAAAACAGACACATAGATCAATGGAACAGAATAGAGAGCCCAGAAATGGACCCTCAACTCTATGGTCAACTCATCTTTGACAAAGCAGGAAAGAATGTCCAATGGAACAAAGACAGTCTCTTCAACAAATGGTGTTGGGAAAATTGGACAGCCACCTGCAGAAGAATGAAACTGGACCATTTCCTTATACCACACACAAAAATAGACTCCAAATGGTTGAAAGACCTCAATGTGAGACAGGAGTCCATCCAAATCCTAAAGGAGAACACAGGCAGCAACCTCTTCGACCTCAGCCGCAGCAACATCTTCCTAGAAACATCACCAAAGGCAAGGGAAGCAAGGGCAAAAATGAACTATTGGGATTTCATCAAGATAAAAAGCTTTTGCAAAGCAAAGGAAACAGTCAACAAAACCAAAAGACAACCGACAGAATGGGAGAAGAAATTTGCAAATGACATAACAGATAAAGGGCTAGTATCCAAAATCTATAAAGAACTTATCAAACTCAACACCCAAAGAACAAAGAATCCAATGAAGAAATGGGCAGAAGACATGAACAGACATTTTTCCAAAGAAGACATCCAAATGGCCAACAGACACATGAAAAAGTGCTCAACATCGCTCAGCATCAGGGAAATCCAAATCAAAACCTCAATGAGATACCACCTCACACCAGTCAGAATGGCTAAAATTAACAAGTCAGGAAACGACAGATGTTGGCGGGGATGCAGAGAAAGGGGAACCCTCCTACACTGTTGGTGGGAATGCAAGCTGGTGCAGCCACTCTGGAAAACTGTATGGAGGTTCCTCAAAAAGTTGAAAATAGAGCTACCATATGATCCAGCAATTGCCCTACTGGGTATTTACCCCAAAGATACAAATGTAGGGATCCGAAGGGGTATGTGCACCCCGATATTTATAGCAGCAATGTCCACAATAGCCAAACTGTGGAAAGAGCCAAGATGTCCATCGACAGATGAATGGATAAAGAAGATGTGGTGTATATATACAATGGAATATTATGCAGCCATCAAGAGGAATGACATCTTGCCATTTGCAACGATGTGGATGGAACTGAAGGGTATTATGCTGAGTGAAATAAGTCAAACAGAGAAAGACATGTATCATATGACCTCACTGATAGGAGGAATTCTTAATCTCAGGAAACAAACTGAGGGTTGCTGGAATGGTGGGTGTGGGAGGGATGGGGTGGCTGGGTGATAGACACTGGGGAGGGTATGTGCTCTGGTAAGCGCTGTGAATTGTGCAAGACTGTTGAATCTCAGATCTGTACCTCTGAAACAAATAATGCAATATATGCTAAGAAAAAAATAAAAAAAGAAGAAGATAGCAGGAGGGGAAGAATGAAGGGGGGGAATCGGAGGGGGAGACGAACCATGAGAGACGATGGATTCTGAAAAACAAACTGAGGGTTCTAGAGGGGAGGGGGGTGGGAGGATGGGTTAGCCTGGTGATGGGTATTAAAGAGGGCACGTTCTGCATGGAGCACTGGGTGTTATGCACAAACAATGAATCATGGAACACTACATCTAAAAAAGGAAAGAGAAAGAAAGAAAGAAAGAAGAACGGAAGAAAGAAAGAAAGAAAGAAAGAAAGAAAGAAAGAAAGAAAGAAAG
>NW_025411283.1:0-4974 GCF_002201575.2 Neomonachus schauinslandi | reverse complement strand
CTGAAACAGGTGAGTTGCAGGACTTTGAAACTGGGTGCATAAAACATGTTCTCTAGTGCTTTTGGTTTTGTCTACTTAGTTCTGTAATTTTAAGGAGTAATAACCCATGGAAAAGCATCCATAGAAAAACAGAGAAATTAAAATATGAGGATATCACTCAATGACACCGAAAGTTTTTTCTTTTACTCTTTGTCAAAAAGATTTTATAAATTTTTAAACATGGATTTGCTTCTCTCAATTTAATACCATTTTGCTGTTATATTGTGTTGTATAGTGGTAATTTTAACACTTTCATGATATAACTTCTTCTTACTCATTGAAAAAAAAGGTGAAAAATATTTTGTGGAAATAGGGTGTTTTTCATTTTCTTTTGGGTTATATTTTAGAATGAGATCTGGAAGAACATATATCAGTGATTCCAAGGGATAATGGTAGTCTTACTGTTCTCGCTTAAAATTTTCAAACTGAAATACAGACAATTTTCATTATTATCCTACAATTATTTATTACCATATTCTAACTGGTAATTTATGTTACAAAGAAAAAATAAATCCAGTCGTAAAGATATCAAAATAATTACTTTTTTAATCTGTTTCTTTAATTTTCTCTGAGAATGTACATTTCCTATACTTATGTATGTCTCTTTACCAAATATTAATTATGCAGAATATATGATGAATTTTCCAAGAAACTTGAAATTTGGTTCCTGCTCGAACCCCAAATTAGATGGATGTATTTGATTTCATCATTTACCTCCTCTATTCATCCGTTTCCCCTAGGAAAAATTATTTGAGTACATGAAAGCAGGAGGAGCTACTATTTACTGATACCTGCTAATTTCAAGTGCTCAATTAAGTACTCACTATACACGATCTTATTTTCTTCTTGCATCAGCCACATAATTAATGACTCGTTTTTATTTATTTGTATTCATTTTTAAGGACATACTTTTAAAACACAAACTTGAGACCCAGAGGATGTAAGAATGTGCTTTACTTCACAGAACTTGCAGTTGTTGGAATACATCTTAGAATTGTGCTCTGACTGAAGCACAAGCTCATGGCACTTCACCTCCTCACTTCTCCCTGCTAGAATTGTGGATGACCTGGAACCTACGGAGAGGGTTTTTAATGTAGCTTGAACTGTAGTGAGGACAGGAGTTCATGTGTTCCCTTGGTTCAGTCAACATTCTTACAGTTATTTTATGTGTTTTAATGCACTCACAGATTTATTAAAAATATACTTATTCTGTATTTCCCATTTGTAATGAGATCTATTTTGTAGGTGAACCAAGCCTGGGAATGGATCCATCCAGAAAAGCATAAAAAATAGTTCACTTTTTTGAATCCATTTATCAGTTACATGAAAGATAATCATTTAGTGTAGCCTATGACTTTGAGAGTCCATTATTTATTTTATTTTGTTTGTTAATATGTCAACCTTCTCACTCTCAATATTATAGTTGGGATAAAAAACTGAGAGAACTAATATGAACTGTGGAAGTTAACTTCCAGAAACAGGGTTTGGGATTGATGTTACCTCCTTGGTACCTGGTTTCTCCCCCTTGATTTTCCAGATACAAATCATCTTCTCACGTTTCAGCTACTTCATGTGCAATTCCAAAATAATACTAGCGTCTACTCGTTTTAGTTGTTGTTATATTGGATGAGACATCGCATATTAAGGGTTTCTCATATCTGGAATACTATCTTCTACAACTTTTTATCATCCTCGTTGTGTCTGACTTGCTACACATGTAGCATGTACATGAGAATCAGGGTCATTCAGCTTTAATGTTTCGGATCTAATTGAGAAAAGGACCAGCCCGAAATAATGGTCAATGAGGCATTTAACATACATACAGATGGGAATGGTGAAGCTTTGCTATTTCTGAGAAAACCACATTGAAGCGTGGATAGAAATAAAAGAATGAATCTAAAAGGATATTGGATTCTGTGTAATCATAGATTTTATACAAACAGAATATAAGATAATATGATTTTTATCCTGTTTTATTATTAGTTTCAGAGGTAGAAATTAGCGATTCATCAAATGCAAACAATACCCAGTGTTCATTACATCAAGTGCCCTCCTTAATGCCCATCACCCAGTTACACCATCCCCCCACCCACCTCCCCTCCCCTCCTGTTTTTAATGTGCAACAAAACAACACACATGATTAGATATACTCTTGAATTGTAAATCTACCTTCACAATTGAATTAAATTGTTGACAGGAAATGCCAAAAAATATGTTTTTATCTTTTAATCTTTGTGCTTACTTTTTTTTAAATGGGAGACATTGTTTTATGTATCAAATTCCATGTTATAGTACAATTTTAAAAAATGTTATATTAAAACATAAGAAACTGTTTCAAAATAAATAACCAAAGAACCTGTTACCTTAGAATGATTCGAATTACCATAGTTATGTGTGTGTTCTAGGTTTTAAGAATTTCATAAATGGTGGATTGAATGCATTGTCCAATCCAGACGTACTGTAAATATTATGTCACTGAAACTACTCCTAGACTTTAAAAAAATGTACAATTAAATGACATGTTAGTTTTCAAATAAATATTCATTTTACTTGAAAGTGTTTGGGTGGGAAATATCTACTTATAGCTAATAAATATAATAGTAAGAAAATTATTAAGGCTAATCTTTGTAGAGATATTGTATTGTGTCGTGCTATGGTATTATCTCTTAATTCTTAAAGAGAAGGATTCTATGTTGCATTCCATTTTGCACATAATAAGGCTGAGATTAAAACAGATTTAAATTTAAATTATCTAAATTTACCCAACTACTAATCAGTAGAATAGGTATTCAAGCACAAGAAGTCTAGTCCTTAAATCTGTACTTCTATACTCATAAAGTTAGAGAAAACCATTGTATTGAGTGAAGGATCAGGGAGAACAATAGTGCTATCAGTTCTCTAATTTTCAAAATGTGCATTATTAAATAAGTCACATAACTTTCTGAACTTTAATTTCCTGCTGCGGAAGTGTTTGTTGTAAAGACTTTTTTTTTTTAAAGATTTTATTTATTTATTTGAGAGAGAGAGAGAATGAGAGAGAGCACAGGAGAGGGGGCAGGGTCAGCTGGAGAAGCAGACTCCCCGCCGAGCAAGAAGCCCAATGCCAGACTCCATCCAGGACTCCAGGATCATGACCTGAGCTGAAGGCAGTCGCTTAACCAACTGAGCCACCCAGGTGCCCCTATTGTAAAGACATTTAACATGACTTTTCATTTGGAAACATAAGATAGAATGAATGAAACGTCTGATGTTATCACAATTTTTATTTGAAATGCTGTTAGCTTAGGGGCGCCTGGGTGGCTGAGTTGGTTAAGCGATTGCCTTCCGCTCGGGTCATGAACCCGGAGTCATGGGATCGAGTCCCACATCGGGCTCCCTGCTCAGCAGGAGGTCTGCTTCTCCCTCTGACCCTCCTCCCTCTCATGCTCTCTGTCTCTCATTCTCTCTCTCGAAAATAAATAAAATCTTAAAAATAAATAAATAAATAAAATAAAATGCTGTTAGCTTAAAGTCATTTCTTCTTCAATCATAAATCGACATAGGGCCTTCAAAATCATAATTAAAGTAACTTATCATCTGAAAAATATATTTAAAGGTAGTGTTAAGCATGGGCATTAGCTGATAGTTTCAAATACAAGAATAGAGCACAAAGTGAACCACAGTGCTTTATATTGGCCCATGGATGGCAGCAACAATCCCCTTTGCTCTGAATCCCTGCAACCCTTACTGACACCTCTTTTTGCCCCTTCACATCACATATATATCGGCCCTCACCTCATTCAGCAAACTCGGAGACTGTCCCCTTCTTTTTCTACTTTGCATTTTAATCTCCACAAATCTCTTGAAATAAGCAGTCAGCACAATGGGATTTGACCTGGGAGAGATTCGCTTTGGTGGAGTTTGGGACACCTGGATGACTCAGTGGTGTCCCTCCGCCTATGTTCTCCTTCAATGTCCACCCAAGAATCCCATGGGAATAACCCATTCCCCTGGTCGAAGACCCTCAGCTGAATTCTTCAAATTCAGGACTTACTGTTGTTTACCCACATATACTCCTTTTGAAACTGATCTCATTCAATGGAGTAAGAGACAAGAGGAGGATAGGGGGTATGGGGACTGACCTGTGAGTTTGAAAATAAGACCTGCTCTGACCTTACTTCAGCGGAATTTGTTGGAAGCAAAGCTCAAATGAAGTCAGAGGATGGAGTTCAGTTTGGGCTTTGCCAACGATGTGTTGGGCGTCCATGAACTGGTTATTGATCAGAACCTGCCATGAAAAGGTTTGATCGCATCATCATGAGATAACTTCATAGCTGATAAAACTTACTGGACATCAGTTTTTAATGTGTGTGTGCCAATTGGCACTTGTAATTATATTTATAATCATTTATTTCACTAACATCTGTGAATATCAAACCCTGTGGATACAGCTAAGGTAATTTGGGGGGAAAAAGTCTCAAAAACAGAAAACCAGAGTCCCTACTCTTGATAACTATATTTTGAATTTTCAGTCCCAGCTATTTATTCCCAGCTCTGCATCTGCCACTAAATGACAACACTTAATGGCTTCTTTCTTCCAGGAAATGTGAATGTGCGGAGATTAGCAGTTCACTTAGTGTTAGCCTAGGTACATACAAGGAAGTAGTCTACGAACGAAATTAAATATCATGTTCTTATAAAAAATTAAAAAGAAAACAAAATGAACCACAACAGAACAAACGAAGCCAGTGCTGGAAAACTGTCTAGCAAACTATGAATTACCTGAATCTAGAAACAAGGAGACTGACTTAAGAGTGATGATAACATGTCCAAATCTTACTATTGCATACCACGTAAGTTAGAAGACTAGTGTTTTATCTCCTTATTCTTGTTATTGAAGCAATTTGTAATCAAACCTGAGGTGAGATCAAGAGTCAGACACTTAACCAACTGAGC
>NW_025411282.1:2619-4975 GCF_002201575.2 Neomonachus schauinslandi | reverse complement strand
TCTTTATCTCTGCACTCCTCCATATAAAAATCACCATCTCTTACCAACTCTCCTGACATAAATGTCTCCCATGGTTATTCCTCCTCATGGTGCTACAGTCCATGGTCGTCATGGTGACTCTAAAGCATCTATTCTATCCTTTGTTAGTAGAATGTCTAGATGTGTATGGGTTCAGTACTGTCCACATATGATCACACACTTCACAGCTCTTTTTGAAGTCAGAAGAGTGTGGCCGATGAAGTCAGTTTCAGACAATGACAATGGCAGAGTTTTGGGACTGGAAGCACACTTTTCTCACTCCTTTGGTCTGTGAGTTACATCTACAGGTGATGATGTGTGGTCCTGCATTCTTTCTGGAAGATCTGTACAGGAAATAAAACCCAGGAATTTAGGAGCCAATTTATTATTCACAATAATGTGTGAATATTAATGAACAGTAACTCACCAAATTGTTAAAAAAATAATTTGGGAAGGGAAAAGGCAAGACCTTTCCGCGATGTGTTCTTGCTCTCCTTAGCATTCGTATTGGGTCATACATTTTTTTGGATAATGGATCTAGGATAATTCCAGTGTGTTTTATTCAAAATGCATAACACATCCTTTTACGACATAGAATTTCAAAGAATTATAATATTGTAAAGATAATTCAAGTAAATGTCTGCCTCCAGTTTCTCCCCCTATGAGTACACTTTTTGTCTAGTCTAGTTTATTCTATCTGGAACACTGTTTTGAGCATGCAGAAAATCTGCTCGATTACACTGAATGCACATTCCATTCTATATACGTTAAAAATAATAATCAGACAAACAAGCAACAACATAAAATCTCCCTATCTCTAGTTCCCATTTCCACTGAAACTAAAGTAATTATATTTGCATGACATTGTCTTTCTTGCATCTTTGCCACACTCATATTCTTTCTTCCACATAAACAGTCTTCCCCACCATTTCTAACCCCTTTAAAGTCTCCCAAAATCTAGGGGTTGATGTAAACATATCCTTCCATGGAGACTTCCGTGATCTCTTTAGACCATTCTTCCTTGCTTCTCTTTCTTGTATAGAACTGGGCAGCTCTGTCAGAGCATCCGCTTTCATCTACAGCTGCACTGAGTCTATGTTTGCTCTATGCACCCTGAATGTGACCTACTCATCTCTTCCTTCCCTAGCCCCTAATGTCTCCCAAGGGCCCTCTTCTCTCACTTCATTAATGTTACCAATTTCATACCACCGAGGACAGAGCCTTGTTGATGTATTACTTCACACCTAACACACTGGGCTCACTTGCTCCCCAGAGGCTACCATGAGGCCCCTCCTCATTGGTGCCTAGCCATTGCCCACACCATTCGCATATCGGCCTCAATGTCACTGCTTCCAGAATGACAGAGGCATGGTGTGATGCCCCGATCCAGAAATTTGCTTTAAAGTAGCTGGGAGTTTGCAAGGACAAGGGGGATAAATGATTTGGGAGGACCAAGGAAAAGCAGGGAGGACACCTACCCCGTTGGAATCCTGTGTCGTGTAGCTTCTGGAGGAGAAAATAGCTACTCTTTGATGGGTGACATGGGATGCCATATTCCAAGAGGACAGCTGGGGAGGGAAATGAAGGGAACAGGAGGAAACTGTTTGTGTGGAGAGGGGTGGGGGCATTGAGACAGACAGGCATTCCTCAGGATAGAGCAGAAAAAATCCTGGTGTCAGAGACAGAAGGGAGATAGTCTATTTCAGATGGATTAAATAAAGTGAGATGAAATATTTGTTAAAGAGAAAAAGTCCTGCCTTTCTGAACCCTTCCCCATTATACCTTCTATTCTTAGCATATTTTATTCCCATTTTTCAAAGCCTGAGAGCATATTGTCTGTTCAGGGAACTATGTGTGGTCTGCCTCTTACATTAGATACCAGCGTTAGAGAAGGTCACTAGGCTGACCTCACTTGCTGCAGCATGGAGAGTCTCCTGGGTGTTTGTGGAGTCAACGAATGAACCTTCTTATCCCACAGAGAGCCTACTACAGAGAGGCAGATAAAAAGATGGAATTGTTTTATATGAGCGATTATGCTTATTTTTATTCCTGATAGGTTCATAAGTCAATTAAATGATTATTGATAAACTAAATATGAAAGTAAAAGTAACAAGGGGCACCTGAGTGGCAGCAGGTTGAGCTTCTGACTCTTGATTTCAGCTCAGGTCATGATCTCAGGGTCATGGGATCAGCCCCCTATCAGGCTCCATGCTCAGCTTGGAATCTGCTTGTCCCTCTTCCTCTGCTCTTCCCGTGCTCATGCTCTCTGACTCTCTCTCAAATAAATAAATAAATAAATAAATAAATAAATAAATAAATAAATAAATAAATAAATAAA
>NW_025411282.1:0-2609 GCF_002201575.2 Neomonachus schauinslandi | reverse complement strand
AAATAAATAAATAAATAAATAAATAAATAAATAAATAAATAAATAAAATCTTTAAAAAAGTAAATGTAACAAAGCTTAGTTAATTTACTGTTCTTACACATCATTATTATGACAGCTATACGTTAATGAGGTAATATAATTGACATAGAGTGTTATATTAGTGTCAGATGTACAGCATAGTGATTCACCACTTCCACACATCACCTAATGCTCATCTCAAGTGCACTCCTTAATCCCCGTCACCTATTTTATCCATTGCCCCTCCAACCTCACTCTAGGAACCATCAGTTTGTTTCTCTAGAGTTAAGAGTCTGTTTCTTGTTTTCTTTCTCTATTTTTTCCCTTTGCTTATTTGTTTTGTTTATTAAATTCCACGTATGAGTGAAATCATATGGTATTTGTCTTTGACTTACTTCATTTAGCAAAATACTCTCTGGCTCCATCCATGTTGTTGCAAATGACAAAATTGTATTTTTTATTTATGGCTGAATAATTCTTTTTTATGGCTGATTATCTATCATCTATCTATTATCTATCTATCTATATCTATCTATCATCTATCATCTATTTATTATCTATCTGTGGCTGATCTCTCCACAATATAAATTAGGTGTTATAATCCCTACTATTATTTTGTTATTATTAAATTAGTTCCTTAAGTATGTTATTAATTATTTTATATATTTGTTGCTCCCATGTTGAGTGCATAAATAGTTACAATTGTTAGGTCTTCTTGTTGATTGTCCCCTTTATTATGATATAGTACGCTTCTTTATCTCTGGTTACATTCTTTGATATAAATTCTAATTGTCCAATATCTGTGTCACTACCCTGGCTTTCTTCTGATATCCAGGTGCTTGGTAAGTATTTCTCTATCCTTTCATTCTCTATCTGCAGGTGTCTTTGGATCTAACATTAGTCTTTTGTAGTCAGCATATACATGGGTCTTGTTTTATTATCCATTCTGACAACCTATGTCTTTTGATTGGAGCCTTTATCCATTTACATTCAAAGTCATTATTGATATGTATTTATAGCCATTTCATTACTTCTTTCGTAATTTTTTTTTTCTGGAGATTTTCCCTGATCTATTATGGTCTTTGACACTTTTGGTCTCTCCTGTCCACTCAGAGTCCCCTTTACTATTTCTTGAAGGGCTGGTTTAGTTGTCAGGTACTTCTTTAGTTTTTGTTTGTCTTGGAAACTCTTTATTTGTCTTTCTAGTCTGAATGACTGTCTTCCTGTGTACAGTATTCTTCGCTGCAGATTTTTCCCATTCAGTACTTTGAATATATCATACCACTTCCTTTTGGCTTGCCATGTTTCTGTTGAAAAATCTGCAGCTAGGGTTATGGGTCTTCCTTTGTAAGTTAATGACCTCTTTTGTCTTGCTGCTTTTAAGATTTTTTTTAATTGCTATGTTTTGCAAATTTATTCACAATATGTCTTGATTACAATATGTTTTGTTGATTTTGGTGGGAGTTCTCTATGCCTCCTGAATCTAGATGTCTGTATCCTTTCCCACTTTAAGGAAGTTTTCAGCTATTATTTCTTCAGATGAATGTTCTGCCCCCCTTTCTCTCTCCTCTTCTTCTGGGACTCCTATAATAGAAATTTTATTACATTTGTCATGCACACAAGGGAGGGAAGGGCAGAAGGAGGACAAGCAGACTCCCCGCTGAATGGGGAGCCCAGCACAGGGTTCAATCCCAGGACCCCGAGATTATGCCTGAACCAAAGGTAGATGCTTAACCAACTGAGCCAGCCAGGTGCCTCTCTATTGACCATTTTTAAATCAGATTGTTTTGTTAATAATTTGTATGAGTTCTTTGTACACATTGAATATTAACCCCTCATCAGATATATTTTTGAGACTATCTCCTTCCATTCCTTAGGTTGCTTTCCATGTTGTTAATGCTTTCTTTTGCTGTGCAGGAAAGCTTCTTAGTTTGATGCAGCCCCATATGTTTATATTTTATTTTGTTTCCCATGTGTTTGAAATCATATCCAAAACAGCATCTCTAGGACCAATGTCAAGGAGAATTCTACCTATGTTTTCTTCTATAAGTTTTAAATAAAACAAAACAAAAAAGGTCTTACATTTAGGTCTTTAATACATTTTAGTTTGATTTTTGTGTGTGATATAAACTAGCAATCTAGTTTTAGTACTTTGCATATAGTTGACCAGTTTTCCCACCATGATTTACTGAAGAGACAGTCCTTTCCTTAATGTATATTCTTGCCCTCTTTGTGTAAATTAATCAAACATATATGTGTGAGTTTATTTCTGGGTTGTCTATTCTGCCCCATTGATCCATGTGTCTGTTTTCATGTCAATACCATACTGATTTGAACGGTATAGTTTGTATTATACATTGAAATCAGGGAGCATATGTCTCACTTTTTTCCTTTTCTCAAGATTGTTTTGCCTATTTGAGGTCTTTTGTGTTTCCATGCAAATTTTAGAGTTATTTGTTTTACTTTTCTGTGAAAAATGTGACTGGCATATTGGTAGGGATTTTACTGAATCTCGTTGTTGCCTCACCAGAGTTACTAACCTGCAGATTTCTTTGAGTAGTATGGGCATTTTAACAATATCAATTCTACCA
>NW_025411281.1:0-4978 GCF_002201575.2 Neomonachus schauinslandi | reverse complement strand
GACTCCACCCCCAAATTACTAGAACTCATCCAGCAATTCAGTAATGTGGCAGGATACAAAATCAAAGCACAGAAATCAGTTGCTTTCTTATACACTAACAACGCAACTGTAGAAAGAGAAATTAGAGAAATGATTCCATTTACAATAGCACCAAAACCCATAAGATACCTCGGAATAAACCTAACCAAAGAGGATCTATACTCTAGGAACTAAAAAACACTCATGAAAGAAATTGAAGAAGACACAAAAAGATGGAAAAACATTCCATGCTCATGATCAGAAGAATAAACATTGTGAAAATGTCTATGCTACCAAGACCAAGTTTACCCATCAATGAGAACAGCAAAACTCCAACCATAGGGGAATACTGCACATAGAATTCATGGTTTTTTACCATGATTCTTTAGTCTTTCAAAGTTAATTTTTTTAACTGTCTTTTCCTTTTTTTTTTTGAATTGTTCTTTTCCCCTTTTTCTTTTTTAAAATTTTTTATTGTTATGTTAATCAATATACATTACATCATTAGTTTTTGATGTAGAGTCCCATGATTCTTTGTTTCTGTATAACAACCAGTACTCCATGCAGAACGTGCCCTCTAAATACCCATCACCTGCTTCTTCCTTTGACCATATCCCCTCTCAGGAGGTTTCTCTCTCTCTGTCAAATAAATAAATAAATAAAATCTTTTAAAAAAATAAAAATAAAATAAATAAAATAAATACCCATCACCAGGCTAACCCATCCACCCATCCCCCTCCATTCT
Source organism: Neomonachus schauinslandi (assembly GCF_002201575.2). Classification (NCBI taxonomy): domain Eukaryota; kingdom Metazoa; phylum Chordata; class Mammalia; order Carnivora; family Phocidae; genus Neomonachus; species Neomonachus schauinslandi. Next base: position 4,215 of record NW_025411281.1, on the reverse strand, counting down.
AGAACCCTCAGTTTCTTTTCCAGAGTCCATTGTATGTCATGGTTCGTCTCCTCCTCCAATTTTCCCCCCTTCACTCTTCCCCTCCTGCTATCTTCTTATTTTTTTTTTAACATATATTGTATTATTTGTTTCAGAGGTACAGGTCTGTGATTCAACAGTATTTCCCAATTCACAGCGCTCACCAGAGCACATACCTTCCCCAGTGTCTATCACCCAGCCACCCCATCCCTCCCACCCCCCACCATTCCAGCAACCCTCAGTTTGTTTCCTGAGATTAAGAATTCCTCATAAGAGTGAGATCACATGATACATGTCTTTCTCTGATTGACTTATTTCACTCAACACAACACCCTCCAGTTCTATCCACATCATTTCAAATGGCAAGATCTCATTCCTTTTGATGGCTGCATAATATTCCATTGTAAATATATACCACATCTTCTTTTTTTTTTTTTTTTTTAAGATTTTATTTATTTATTTGAGACAGAGAGAATGAGATACAGAGAGCATGAGAGGGAGGAGGGTCAGAGGGAGAAGCAGACTCCCTGCCGAGCAGGGAGCCCGATGCGGGACTCGATCCCAGGACTCCAGGATCATGACCTGAGCCGAAGGCAGTCGCTTAACCAACTGAGCCACCCAGGCGCCCCTATACCACATCTTCTTTATCCATTCATCTGTCAATGGACATCTTGGCTCTTTCCACAGATTGGCTATTGTGGACATTTCTGCTATAAACATCAGAGTGCACGTACCCCTTCAGATTCCTACATTTGTATCTTTGGGGTAAATACCAGTAGTGCAATTGCTGGATCGTATGGTACCTCTACTTTCAATTTTTTGAGGAACCTCCATACTGTTTTCCAGAGTGGCTGCACCAGCTTGCATTCCCACCAAGAGTGTAGGAAGGTTCCCCTTTCCCCACATCCCCGCCAACATCTGCCGTTTCCTGACTTGCTAATTTTACCCATTCTGACTGGTGGGAGGTGGTATCTCATTGAGGTTTTGATTTGGATTTCCCTGATGCCGAGCGATGTTGAGCACTTTTTCAGGTGTCTGTTGGCCATCTGGATGTCTTCTTTGGAAAAATGTCTGTTCATGTCTTCTGCCCATTTCTGGATTGGATCATTTGTTCTTTGGGTGTTGAGTTTGATGAGTTCTTTATAGATTTTGGATACTACCCCTTTTTCTGATATGTCACTTGCAAATATCTTCTCCCATTCTGTCGGTTGTCTTTTGGTTTTGTTGACCTTTTCTTAATATCTTTTTATCTTCATGAGGTCCCAATAGTTCATTTTTGCCCTTGCTTCCCTTGCCTTTGGCGATGTTTCTAGGAAGAAGTTGCTGCGGCTGAGGTCGAAGAGGTTGCTGCCTGTGTTCTCCTTTAGGATGTTGATGGACTCCTGTCTCACACTGAGGCCTTTGAACCATTTAGAGTCTATTTTTGTGTGTGGTGTAAGGAAATGGTCCAGTTTTGTTCTTCTGCATGTGGCTGTCCAATTCTCCCAACACCATTTGTTGAAGAGTCTATCTATTTTCCATTGGACATTCTTTCTTGCTTTGTCGAAGATTAGTTGACCGTACAGTTGAGGGTCCATTTCTGGGCCCTCTATTCTGTTCCATTGATCTATGTGTCTGTTTTTGTGCCAGTACCATGCTGTCTTGATGATGACAGCTTTGTAATAGAGCTGGAAGTCCGGAATTGTGATGCCACGGGCTTTGCTTTTCTTTTTTAACATTCCTCTGGCTATGCGGGGTCTTTTCTGGTTCCATACAAATTTTAGGATTAGTTGTTCCATTTCTTGAAGAAAGTGGGTGGTATTTTGATGAGGATTGCATTGAATGTGTGGATTGCTCTAGGTAGCATTGACATCTTCACAATATTTGTCCTTCCAATCCATGAACATGGAATGTTTTTCCATTTCTTTGTGTCTTCCTCAATTTCTTTCATGCGTATTTTATAGTTTTCTGAGTACAGATCCTTTGCCTCTGTGCTTAGATTTATTCCTAGGTATCTTATGGTTTTGGGTGCAATTGTAAATGGGATTGACTCCTTAATTTCTCTTTCTTCTGTTCTGTTGTTGGTGTATAGGAATGCCATTCATTTCTGTGCATTGATTTTATATCCTGCCACTTTACTGAATTCCTGTATGAGTTCTAGCAGTTGTGGGGTGGAGTCGTTTGGGTTTTCCACATAAAGTATCATATCATCTGCAAAGAGTGAGAGTTTGACTTCTTCTTTGCCAATTTGGATGCCTATTATTTCTTTTTGTTGTCTGATTGCTGTGGCTAGGACTTCTAATATTTTGCTGAATAGCAGTGGTGATAGTGGACATCCCTGCTGCGTTCCTGACCTTAGGGGGAAAGCTCTCAGTTTTTCCCCATTGAGAAAGATATTCACTGTGGGTTTTTCATAGATGGCTTTTATGATATTGAGGTATGTACCCTCTATCACTATACTCTGAAGAGTTTTAAAAAGAAAAGATGCTGTACTTTGTCAAATGCTTTTTCTGCATCTATTGAGAGGATCATGTGATTCTTGTTCTTTCTTTTGTTAATGTATCATAAAACATTGATTGATTTGTGCTTGTTGAGCCAACCTTGCAGCCTAGGGATAAATCCAACTTTGTCGTGGTGAATAATCCTTTTAATGTACCGTTGGATCCTATTGGGTAGTATTTTGGTGAGAATTTTTGCATCCATGTTCATCAAGGAAATTGGTCTGTAATTCTCCTTTTTGATGGGTCTTTGTCTGGTTTAGGGATCAAGGTAATGGTGGCCTCATAAAATGAGTCTGGAAGTTTTCCTTCCATTTCTATTTTTTGGAACAGTTTCAGAAAAATAGGTATTAATTCTTCTTTAAATATTTGGTAGAATTCCCCTGGGAAGCCATCTGGCCCTGGGCTTTTGTTTGTTGGGGGATTTTTGATGACAGCTTCAATTTCCTTAGTGGTTATACATCTGTTCAGGTTTTCTATTTCTTCCTGGTTCAGTTTTGGTAGTTCATACATCTCTAGGAATGCATCCATTTCTTCCAGGTTATCTAATTTGCTGGCATAGAGTTGCTCATAATATGTTCTTATAATTGTTTGTATTTCTTTGGTGTTGGTTGTGATCTCTCCTCTTCATTCATGATTTTGTTTATTTGAGTCATTTCTCTTTTCCTTTTGGTAATTCTAGCCAGGGATATATCAATTTTGTTAATTCTTTCAAAGAACCAGCTCCTTGTTTCGTTGATCTGTCCTACTGTTCTTTTGGTTTCTATTTCATTGATTTCTGCTCTGATCTTTATTATTTCTCTTCTCCTGCTGGGTTTAGGCTTTATTTGCTGTTTTGTCTCTAGCTCCTTTGGGTGTAGGGTTAGGTTGTGTATTTGAGACCTTTCTTGTTTCTTGAGAAAGGCTTCTATTGCTATATACTTCCCTCTTAGGACTGCCTTTGCTGCATCCCAAAGACTTTGAACAGTTGTATTTTCATTTTCATTGGTTTCCATGAATTTTTTAATTCTTCTTTAATTTCCTGGTTGACCCATTCATTCTTTAGTAGGATGCTATTTAGCCGCCATGTATTTGACTTCTTTCTGACTTTCCTCTTGTGATTGGGTTCTAGTTTCAAAGCACTGTGGTCTGCAAATAGGCAGGGAATGATCCCAATCTTTTGGTACCTGTTGAGACCTGATTTGTGACCTAGGATGTGATCTATTCTGGAGAATGTTCTCTGAGCACTAGAGAAGAATGTGTATTCCGTGGTTTTGGGATGGAATGTTCTGAATATACCTGTGAAGTCCATTTGGTCCAGTGTGTCATTTAAAGTCTTTATTTCCTCATTGAATTTTTGCTTAGATAATCTGTCCATTTCCATGAGGGATACTATTATTGTATTGTTGTCAATGTGATTCGTTCCTTTTGTTATTAATTGGCTTATATAATTGGTTGCTCCCATGTTAGGGGTATAGATATTTACAATTGTTAGATCTTCCTGTTGCATAGACCCTTTAAGTAGCATCTAGTGTCCTTCCTCATCTCTTATTACAATCTTTCGTTTAAAATCTAATTTGTCTGATATAAGGATTGCCACCCCAGCTTTTCTTTGGTGTCCATTAGCATGGTAAATGGTTTTCCATCCCCTCACTTTCCATCTGGGGGTATCTTTGGATCTAAAATGAGTCTCTTGCAGACAGCATATTGATGGGTCTTGTTTTTTAATCCAATCTGATAG
>NW_025411280.1:0-4980 GCF_002201575.2 Neomonachus schauinslandi | reverse complement strand
TTCTACAAGGAAAGAAAGAACATAAAACTACAGGGGTGAAAAAAATATTGTACGATTTATTAGTACAGACCTGATCATATGACTGATAAAAGGCATGGAATGAACTGGTACATTACGTAGAGCACACATTAGAGGTGGTTAATCAATAAACAGAGTATCTTAGTAGAATTAAAATGGACTTTCCACATATTATTTTTAAATAATATAGTGCTCCTTAAAACCAATATTCCATTTATTTATTAAAAATAATAAAGGGAGGTGCCTGGGTGGCTCAGTCAGTTAAACGGCGGCCTTCGGCTCAGGTCATGATCCCACGGTCCTGAGATCAAGTCCCGCATCGGGCTCCCTGCTCAGCTGGGAGTCTGCTTCTCCCTCTGCCACTCCTCCCACTCGTTCTCTCAAATTCCCTCTCTCTCAAATCAATAAAAATTTTAAATTACAATAATAATAATAAAGAGGCACCTGGGTGGCTCAGTGAGTTAAGTGTCCAACTTTTGATTTAGGCTCAGGTCATGATCTCAGGGTCATGAGATTGAGCCCCCGCATCAGGCCTTGTGCTGAGCCTGAAGCCTGCTTCGGATTCTCTCTCTCCCTCTCCCTCTCTCCCCCCATCTCTCTGTCTCTAAAGAGATAAAATAAAAATAATAAAACAAGGAGATGGACTATGCATACATAGCTGAGAAGATGATACTATATAGTAAATTCTCAACTCTTCCCATTACTGCTGGGAAAGCCAACTCTAAAACAAAAGTCATACAGAACATAGGAAATATTTCAATATTTGATTTGGGAAGGTGCTTTTTATAGTTACAATGAATATAGCTTGACCAATACTTGTGAATTCAGAGCTACAAAATAAAGCTAAGAAACTATGTTTTGAGTAAGCAATCTTTAGATCTCTACCTAGTATTCCCCACTGGTCCCAAAGTTCTAAATATAATCCTGCTACCTACTCTCAAGTGAATGCTAAAAACTAGCCCAAAGGAAATTACTTTCTCATAATTCTTATTCAGATGTTCCTTTGGTTAGAGGAAGAAGAGAGAGAGAGAGTGCACAAGCAGGGGGAGCAGCAGGGGCAGAGGGAGAAGCAGGCTCTTCACTGAGCCAGGAGCCCAATGTGGGACTCGATCCCAGGATCCTGGGATCATGACCTGAGCCACAGGCAGATGCTCAATGGACTGAGAGACCTAGGAGTCCCTATGTTCAGAAATTTTTAAGCCTTGGACAAACATCATAAATTTATCTGAGAAATGAAAGCCTCGGGTGATCTAATCATTTCCATGTAAAAACACAGTAAGTCTCAGTCCACGCTAGATCCAAAAAGTACAGTGCCATGAAACAGAAAATGAATATATAACAAAAATACTTTCCTTTTTTTTTTTTAAACAAGATTGTGTGATTTAAACCTCTTAAGACAAGGAAAAGAAAAAGGCAAGAAATGCAGAAATGAAACCTTAATGCCCATTTCACCACAAGGGCCCCTCTATCATTTTGTATCCAGGAAACCTGTACATGGTTTAAAACAGTTCTCCCATGTCATCTGAGAATCCCCGGAGTTCCAAGATCCATCCATTCAATAATGCTAAATGGTATTTGACATTTTCGCTCTCATTCTCTTATTAAGTGTACGGTGAAGTTTTCTAAAGATAGGATACGTGATAGTATCACAACTCGCATGATTAGTGGGTCAGAGCTCTAACGGCTAAGAATGTATGATCGTGTATGCTTGTATTTTAAATGCTTGTTTTAATCTCTAATATGGTAAATATCAACACTTAAACAGAAGTTCTTTGGAATTCCCAATAATTTTTAAATAGTATAAAAGGACCCTAAGGCCAATAAGTTTCAGAACTATGGTTTGAAAACACTGTATCCACCAAATATTAGGATAGAACTAATTACTTCCCGCAGTTTTAATAATCAAAGACACCATACACACACACACACATACACACACACACACACACACACAGAGTCCGCTAATCAGAACCTCTGTTTGGCTTAAGATCATCAACATAGTAACACTAAGAAGAAAAAAACTTAAAACACAATTGACATGATAGCAAGTGAAGCTTTACTCTAGGGAAAGGTCAGAATTGAAATAAACATTGTGAACAATGGAAAAATCTGAGAGTCTAATAATTAACTTCTGGGAATCCCAAGGAAGTAATGGGATTCCAAACTGGGAACTTCAGGATTTCAAAACATAAAAGTGGAAACTACAGCTAAAGCTTACATTTTAAAAATCTCTTTTTCTTATGTTTATAAATATCTTTTGTTCAAACATGGACATCAACAGTGGTATCTACCTTGTTTGTGTCAAATCCTTCAGTTAAATATGCCACCAAAAAAAAAAAAGAATTCAGAATAAGAAGACTGTGAGCATTTCAAATATTTTAGTCTACTTCTTTCCACTGTTAAATCTGTATTGTAAAATTTACCTGAGTTGGATGTTTGTTTATCCTTCACTTCCACTGTTTTATTAGGAACAGAATCTTTCATTTCAACGGTAGGCTGAATGGGTATTGAAACAATATGATTAAGACATGATGTACCTTTCATACAATCTGTAGTTAAAAATTCAAAATAAAAATATAAAAGTTTTACCTTCACGTAAGGATATCTTTTCGGAGGATCTAAAAGACAAAATGGACATACAGTTAATTATATGTAAACGTGAAAGGCAACTAAACATTCATGCAGTTAGTACTAAGCTGAATCCTCATGCTTGGCTCTGAAAATGATTACATTAGGTTTTGGTGTTCTGTTTCTGGAGACAGGAAGGTGGGTTAGGACAGCGACAAGAGAGAAATATGAACCGAGTATAAATATTGAAAAAAAATGCAAATATATGTATTCAGTGTCATACTTACTGATAATAACAATTGTAGCATTTAGGGAATGAACCCTATAATCTCTTTTGTTTCCACAATTAGTTTGATTTGGTAGATCATGTTAGTCTTTAAAAGGTTTTTTTGAAACAGCTATCATATCAAAAAATTAGCTATCTTAAAAAAAAAAAAACAGCCAAAGCTTCCATATTCAAATTAATCTCATTGGAATAATGAATACCAATACAAGAGAGATCTTTGATGTCCCATAGATCTGAGGAGGATAAATGAGTGGCTGTTTTAGCCCAAGTTTAGCACTCCATCTGCTTTCAGTATTCTTTACGGAGCAGCTATAATTTAATCTGTTTTAGTGCAAATACACTCAAGCCACCTAAAGTGAATTCTCTCGAGTTTCCTCATCAACTCCAAAATTTCCTAGCTAACATGCCTTTCTTTCTTCCCTCCTTCCCTTCACTAGCCACCTTCTTCAAAAGTAATTTCTGGGGGCGCCTGGGTGGCACAGTCGGTTGGGTGTCTGGCTCTTGATTTCGGCTCAGGTCATGATATCGGAGTCCTGGGATTGAGCCCTGCATCGGGCTCCAGGCTCAGCAGGGAGTCTACTTAAGGATACTCTCTCCCTCTCCCGTTGCCCCTCGCCCTGGTCGCTCGCTCGCTCTCTCTCTCTCTCTCTCTCCCTAAAATAAATAAATAAATGTTTAAAAAAAAGTAATTTCTGGATCTATGGTCTTGATTGTTCTGCTTTTACATCCCTTTTATTATGGATTATCTCCACCACTTCTTTCCTCTTTGTTTAGCAGTAGTATCTTACATCTATAACCTCTATTTCTGCATCTCCTTGCTCCCCTCTAGCTAAAGACATGCTCAGCAATAAAAACAAAATAATGCTTTTCCTTGATTCCATTATGTCTTGAACTATCCCATGGCCCTTCCAGATTTCTCTAAAGGGAAGTCTACATCCTTGCCATGGAGCACATGACCCAAGGACCACCAACACTGACATCACCTGAGAAGTCAGAATGCAGAATCCCAGACCTGCTGCTCACAATGTGCATTTTTAACAAGGTCTCGGATGATTCACTAAAATTTGAGAAATTCTGGTCCACACTGAGTCTGTTGCCACATTCCTTTACCTTAACTGAACCTTCTAGAAAAAGCCTCAAGTTCGTCACTATCGATTCTCCAAAACTGAAAATGTTTTAAAAGTCATAAACTTTCGGGGTGCCTGGGTGGCTCAGTTGTTAAGCGTCTGCCTTCAGCTCAGGTCATGGTCTCAGGGTCCTGGGATGGAGCCCCGCACTGGTCTCCCTCCTTGGCGGGAAGCCTGCTTCTCCCTCTCTCACTCCCCCTGCTTGTGTTCCCTCTCTTGCTGTCTCTCTCTCTCTGTGTCAAATAAATAAATAAAATTTTTTAAAAAGTCATAAACTTTCTAATGCACTTTTTATCAGGGCTAAAGCTTCCTTGGTCTCCCCCTAACTGACCCTGCTCTCTTCTTCCTTCCAATTCTCCTATTTTGCACTAAATGATACTATCTTATGAAGTGCAACCATTTTATATGACATTAACACATATACATTTATAGCTGACTAGGACATAGCTCTGCATAATCAGCTACGCCAGTCCTTAACGTCTTCCCAACAGTGAGGAAATCAGTAAGAGTGGAAAAGTTTTGGCATACTACTCTGACAAACTTTGGTACTGGAAGCTCACTTGATATTATTCCTGCATTTCAAATACTCTGCTCTTCCTTTTAAAAGAATTATTTTATGTTACCACCTTCCACTATAAAGAGCTGCTTTGTCCTTCATTTACTCCCGGTACTCTCCGCCTTTCTCATCATTCCCTCTTTTCCTCTTATTTCCTGATGTTCCTTAGGTCTTAGAGTATCTTGAAATGGAAGTGCCGCCTTCGGTGGCACTCTCAATTTAATCTGTTGCTGACCCCTGATAAGATATACAATTGATCTGCTTTTCACATCTTTTTCCTTTCTATGCATTTAATAGGTGATTTTCTTTGGATATTAGAACATATCAGTATTCCCATTTTAAATTAACATTCTATCAAGTGACTTTTTAAGAAAATACAATTCTTACCTTCTACTTGTTCATTTAATATATGTGGTCCTTTCTGA
>NW_025411279.1:0-4982 GCF_002201575.2 Neomonachus schauinslandi | reverse complement strand
TGGTGGTGGCTTTGGCCTTGATCTCGGTGCTCTTCCTCCTCGCGGTGGTTCTGGCGGTTGCTCTGCGCCTGCGCCGCTCCTCCCACCCCGCTGCCTGGGGCTGCTTTCGCCGGGATCTCAGTTCCAAGTCCGGACCTGGGGTTCTCCCCAGTTACAGTGAAGGGACTTTGCCCTATTCCTATAATCTGTGCGTGGCCTCACGATTAGCTAAGACAGAGTTTACTTTTTCCAACCTGAAACCAGAAATGGCTCCTCCTCAGGATCTCCTTTGTGACGATCCTTCTATGGATGTATGTGTCAGCAATGAAGACCCCCAAATCGTTTATGATTCGTCTTTTGCCTCTCACGTGAGTTTCTGCAAACCTGCTTTTATTCTTTTTTATTGTTCATTTTTCTAGTGATGGTAGTAGAAGAGGTGTATTGGATGGGTGGAGATTGGTGTCTTGATTGCTCAGTAGTCTTAGTAGTTACCAAATTAATACCTCTCAATCTGTACTGTTGACGATTTTGTATGATAAGAAAATATTGCTAAAGAGAGCTTGTTCTTGGAAGCCGCTACCTTTAGTAATAACACTGCCTTTCTTAGTTGACGTGTGATACTATTTTTTCAAGCTTTATTCTTAATATATGTGCTGCCAAAGGGAGCACTTCAAGCTTTATAAATGTACTGACAGTTCTTTCTGCTTAAGTTAATGTTCATCTTCATCAAATATAGTTTTTTATCTTTTTGCTGCCATGTGTATTTTTAATTGAGCCTTCAATAATTAAGTCTCTTAGCACTTCTTTGCCTTATCACATGTAGCAAAGACTGATTTGGATCATAACCTTGGGTCAATTTTATTTGCACTCTATAATCTCATTCAAAAATAACTTTCTGGGCACCTGGCTGGCTCCATCGGTAGAACATGTGAATCTTGATCTCCAGGTTGTGGGTTTGAACCCCACATTGGATGCAGAGATTACTTAAAAATAAGATCTTTAGGGGCACCTGGGTGGCTTAGTCGATGAAGCATCTGCCTTCTGCTCAGGTCATGATCCCAGAGTCCTGGGATCGAGCCCCGCGTCGGACTGTCTGCTAGGTGGGGAGCCTGCTTCTCCCTCTGTCTGCTGCTCCCCCTGCTTGTGCTCTTTCTCGCTGTCAAATAAATTTAAAAACAATCTTTATAAAAATAAGATCTATTTTTAAACAAATAATCTTAACCATTCTTAAATAATTTATTTTTATACTCTTTCTACTTTTTGACTGTTATAATTAGGAATGTAATGAACCTTTTTTTGAAGATTTTGTTTATTTATTTGACAGAGAGAGACACAGCGAGACAGGGAACACAAGCAGGGGGAGTGGGAGAGGGAGAAGCAGGCTTCCCGTGGAGTAGGGAGCCCGATGCGGGGCTCAATCCCAGGACCCTGGGACCATGACCTGAGCCGAAGGCAGACACCCAATGACTGAGCCACCCAGAAACTTTTTGTATATAAAGCCTCTTCTGTGTTTTTTTTAAAGTATAGGTTTCTGAGAAGTGAGTTAAAGTTTTTCAAAACATCTCATTTTACCTCCCAATCCCCAGCAATTTGTGACTCCTTTGAGGATTGTGAAAATTACCTTTACTCTGCTCTTCAAAGTCTGATGATTTTACTATTCTGAATAAATAATGGACTTTCTTGTCTGATTAAAACTTATGAGTAACTTCTAGAAGCTAATTATTATGTGAGGAATCATCTAAAGAACTGGCTAATTGCTGTTTCATATTAAATTTTCTAAGATTAGTTAATTACTCAAAGTATTCATGTATGAGAAAACTGAAACATGCAGTGATAATATATATACAACTCCTAAAAATTTTCCTTTTAGTGGTTATTTCTAAAATCAAACCTAAAGTAAATTTATAAATGATAGTAAAATAATACCTTCTGAATGTGTCCTTACGTGAAAAAAGTTACTGAATATTGTCTGCTTTTTACAAAGCTTCAGTTTAACTTTTCTATCTTCTTTATTATTTATTTTTAATATCAGAGTTACCCATTGTTTTAGGGCTTTGCAGTTGTATTAGTAATGCACTCATAAACATTGAAAAACTGAGTGTCTACTCTATGAAAGTTGCTGTTCTAAAGTTTGAGGACACACTGTGAACATGATAGTCACAAACATAGCCTGTGACCTAAAACCTTGTGTATACAAAATTAATGAACGAATTAGCTTCCCAAACCTATTATCATATTTGCCAAGCCCATTTGCACAGGGGTAAGACTAGCTCTTGAACAGTAGATGTTTTCTTACAAGAGAATTGAAAAGTTACCCCAGATTCTAAAGGGTCAACCCATGTGAGGGAACTTGTTTCTGCATAGGTAAGGACCTAGAGCTCAGACCTCCAACTTCCCTGACCTGACACTGTTTTTTCACCTATCTATTCTTTCATTCGTCAAGTTCATCCTTGTTTCTGGGGAGGATAAATGTGTCCCTCACACAATGCACTGCACTGAAAATGGCCTATGAAAATAAATAATGGAAAAACTTAAAAGAGAAAAAAATCTTAGGAAAAAATCACCATATTTTCTTTGAAAATAAATTACTTTGGAAGATTTATTGTACAGTAAGCTTTGGATCATGCCTGGATTTTCACTGCAAATAAAACAACAGGAGCTAGAATTTTATTCTTTTTTTTTTTTTTAAGATTTTATTTGTTTATTTGACAGCGAGACACGGTGAGAGAGGGAACACAAGCAAGGGGAGTGGGAGAGGGAGAAGAAGGCTTCCTGCGGAGCAGGGAGCCCGATGTGGGGCTCGATCCCAGGACCCTGAGATCATGACCTGAGCCGAAGGCAGATGCTTAACAACTGAGCCACCCAGGCACCCCTAGAATTTTATTCTTTTGGGAAAAATAGGTTATGGAAAAGAAATGGTATAAACAGGTAGTGCTTTTCTTCACCAAGAATAGATTGCAGTAACAGGTTAGGACTCTGAGTGTCGCTGTTCACCAATCAGGGGAAACATACAACCAGGAATTTAATCCGAACCACAAGATCTCTGCATCACAAAGCACTAGCCCTGTGGTTTTAGGAAAGCTTAAGACTGGACCCCAGAACTCCAACGTTCAACGGTGAAAGCGCAAAATCTTGGACCCCGAAGATCCTGGGGCTTCTCTGGTCTCCACTGAGGGAACACCTAGGCGGAAGCTATTCTGCTGCGGGTCGGTAATGGCGGCTTCTCCTTATCGCCTAGAATGCAGTCGGCTGGTCGGGATCTGCGTTCTCCTGGGGGCCCTGTGGAAAATCCAGGCCGAACAGATTCGCTACTCAGTGCCTGAGGAGCTGGAGAAAGGCTCTTATGTGGGCAGTATCGCCAAGGACCTGGGATTGGAGCCCCGGGAACTGTCAGAGCGCGGAGTCCGCATCGTCTCCAGAGGTAGGAGGCAGCTCTTTGCTCTGAACCCGCGAAGCGGCAGCTTGGTCACCGCGGGCAGGATAGACCGGGAAGAGCTCTGTGACAGATCTCCAAAGTGTGTAGTAAGCCTGGAGATTCTTCTGGAGGACAAAGTGAAGATTTTTGGAGTAGAAGTGGAAATTATTGATGTTAATGATAACGCGCCCAGCTTTGGGACAGAGCAAAGGGAAATAAAAGTTGCTGAAAATGAAAGTCCTGGGACAAGATTTCCTCTTCCTGAAGCTTTTGATCCAGATGTTGGGGTAAACTCCCTGCAGGGTTACCAGCTCAGCTCCAATGTTCACTTCTCCCTAGACGTGCAAAGCGGAGCGGATGGCATTAAGTACCCTGAGCTGGTGCTGGAGCTTGCCCTAGACCGAGAAGAAGAGGCGGTTCACCACCTCCTTCTCACCGCCTTTGATGGAGGTGACCTGGCTCACTCTGGCACTGTCAAGATTCATGTAACACTTGTGGATACCAATGACAATGCTCCCGTATTCACTCAGCCAGAGTACCATGTGAAGGTTCCAGAGAACGTGCCAGTGGGGTACCGGCTACTCACTGTAAAAGCCACTGATCCAGATGAAGGAGCCAATGGAGAAGTAACCTATTCTTTCCGCAAAGTGAGAGATAAAATGTCCCAACTATTCCAGTTGAATTCTTTGACTGGGGACATAACAATATTGGGGGATCTAGATTATGAAGACTCTGGATTCTATGATATAGATGTAGAAGCCCATGATGGACCTGGTCTCCGAGCCAGAAGTAAGGTACTGGTGACAGTTCTGGATGTAAATGACAATGCTCCAGAAGTCACTGTTACGTCTCTCACCAGCTCTATCCAAGAAACTTCTTCCCCAGGTACAATAATTGCACTTCTCAATGTGCACGACAGTGATTCAGGAGAGAATGGCCTTGTCACATGTTCTATTCTGGATAATCTGCCATTCACACTTGAAAAGACCTATGGAAATTATCATCGACTGTTGACACGCAGAACGCTGGATAGGGAAGAAGTTTCAGAATATAACATCACAGTAACTGCCACTGATCATGGAACTCCACCACTGTCTACAGAAACTCATATCTCACTGAAGGTGACAGATATCAATGACAACCCACCTGCTTTCCCTCATGCTTCCTACTCTGCCTACATTCCCGAAAACAACCCCAGAGGAGCCTCGATTTTATCTATATCTGCCCAGGATCCTGACAGCACCGAGAATGCCAGAGTCACATACTCCTTGGCTGAGGACACACTCCATGGAAAGCCTCTTTCTTCCTATGTTTCCATCAACTCTGATACTGGTGTCCTGTATGCACTATGCTCCTTCGACTTTGAACAGGTTAGAGACCTGGAACTATTAGTCACAGCCAGCGACAGTGGGGACCCTCCACTCAGCAGCAATGTGTCTGTCAGCATATTCGTGATGGACCAGAATGACAACGTGCCAGAGATCCTGTACCCCACCATCCCCACCGATGGTTCCACCGGCGTGGAGCTGGCACCCCGCTCTGCAGAGCCCGGCTACCTGGTCACCAAGGTGGTGGCGGTGGACAGAGA